>NW_025791094.1:0-32306 GCF_907164935.1 Osmia bicornis bicornis
GCAAGTGTAGCGCCACCCCGCGGTGCCCCCTCTGTGCGGACCTGGGGCGGCCCGCGGGGCATCGATTGGGGGCAAAAGGTTGTGCCCCCTCCTCCTCCCAGAGGAAGAAGAAGAGTGCCGTTGAAGGGGCAGGAACAGCCCCCAAGGAACAGGCATCAAGGACCAAGCCTGCGGAGTCAAAGAAGTGGGGCAAGAAAAATCACCCTGCCACGTCGGCGAGTGAAAATGCCGCGGAGGCGGCTCGTAGGGCCTAGGTATGGGGCCCAAGGGCCCTATACTTCAGGCCAACTTGAACCACACGGCCAGGGCTCAGGATATGTTGTTCCAAACCCTGGCCGAGTGGAAGGCTGGGCTGGCGGTGGCCGCGGAGCCGTACCGAGTCCTCGACAGACCAGATTGGTTCGGGGACGAGGACGGCTCCGTGCCCTACACCCCGCCCCACTGGAACGGGACCGGGTGTTCGTCGGCGTGTTGTGGGGTGAAATAGCGGTGGTGGAGCTCTATGCCACGCCCAGATGGCCTCTCGCGCAGTATGAACAGTACCTAGACCGGGTGGGGGACTTCGTCTCCCGTTGTTCCCCCCGGCCAGTGCTAGTCCTCGGGGACTTTAATGCCCATGCGTCACTTTGGGGCTCCCCGAGGACAAACGCGACAGGCAGCGCGGTCGTAAATTGGGCGGCGGGGCTAGGACTCCACCTGCTCAATGTGGGGTCCGTTAGCACCTGCGTGCGTACCCAGGGGGAGCCTATAGTCGATTTGTCTTTCGCGACTCCCCTGGCCGCGCGTATGGTGCAGAGATGGAGGGTGGTGGAAGAGGCGGTCACACTTAGCGACCATCTATACATCTGCCTCGACCTTACCACCACCGCCCGCCGCCCCTGTGGACCACCACCGCTACGGTGGGCGCTGAAGTGAATGGACGAGTACGTGCTGATGGCTGCAGCCCTCGCTCTGGCCTGGCTGCCAACACCTGCCGGGCCGGTCGCGGACATTGGGGAGGAGGTAGAATGGTTCCGGGTAGCCATGAAGGCGGTGTGCGATGCCGGCATGCCCCAGGCCAAGAACCTCCCCAGGCGGCCGCCTACTGGTGGACGGGCGAAATTGGTGATCTGAGACGAGATTCATCTCGCAGCCCGTCGCCAGTGGCAAATGGCCCGCAGAAGAAGGACATTTCGCCACCCAACGAGGGAAGAGGATCTGTACGGGCAGTACCGAGTTTCGGAGACTGCCCTGCAGGCAGCCATCAGGGAGTCTAAATCCCGGGCATGGGACGAGCTCCTAGGTTCTCTCCAGAAGGACCCATGGGGGCGCCCATACAAAATGGTGATTAAGCCCTGGGCGCCCCCGGTCACGGAGAGGCACGCCCCCAGTTTTTGGGACGAGTAGTCGACACTTTGTTCCCACGAGAGAGGGAACACTCCCGCCCCCCGCTGGACCACGAGGAGGTGGATTGGTCCGACGAACTGGGGGTCACGAAGGAGGAGCTGGCCGGGGCGATTAAACGGATGGGGGCCCGAAACACTGCTCCGGGCCCCGATGGCGTCCCCGACCGTGCCTGGGTGAAGGCTCTACGCGTCCTCGGTCCGAGATTGAGACGCCTCTTCAGCGCCTGCATTAAGGATGGAGTCTTCCCAGAACAGTGGAAGACGGGGCGGCTAGTCCTCATCCGGAAGGATGGGCGACCCGCCGACAGTCCCTACCGGCCCATCGTGCTGTTGGACGAGGTGGGGAAGTTGTTCGAGCGGTTTCTGGTATCCCGCCTTGTCCAGCACCTGTCCCAGGAGGGTCCCGACTTGACCGAGTCGCAATATGGCTTCAGGCGGAGGCGCAGCACTATAGACGCAATCCAGTCGATGCGCTCCCGCTGCGACTCGGCCACGTCCCGGGGCAGGGTGGCGTTAGGCGTTGGTCTAGACATCGTCAACGCCTTCAGCACCCTGCCTCACGGGACGATAAGGGGGGGGCGCTGATACGCCACAAGGCGCCCCCCTACATGAGGATCGTCGGCGACTACCTCCGGGACAGGAAGATAGTGTACAGGGGCCGGGATGGCCAGATGCATGAGAGGGACGTGGACTGTGGCGTACCCCAGGATTCTGCGAAAGGTCCCACACTTTGCTACCTGGGGAACGACCCGGTCTTGCGGCTCTAGCTCCCGACCGGTGTGAGCCTCACGTGCTTCGCACATGATACGCACATGTTGGCCGTCGGTCGGGGGTGGAAAAGGACTAGCCGCCTCGCCGAGATTGGCGTCGCTGCCGTTGCCGCGGGTATCCGGCGGCTGGGGCTTCAGCTAGCTCCCCACAAAACCGAGGAGATGTGGTTTTACTCGCCTCGGCGTGGGGTTGCGCCACCGCCCCAGTCGGAGGTCCATGTGAGTGGAGTCGACGTCCAGGTGGAGAAGGGCCACAGGTACTTGGGCCTCCACCTGGACAGCCACTGGCGCTTCGAGGAGCACTTCGGTCGTCTGGCCCCCCGACTAGACATGGCAAGCAACGCACTTGCCCGTCTACTGCCCAATATCGGGGGGCCCAACGAGAAGGTTCGCCGTCTCTACGTGGGGATCGTGCGGAGCATGGCCCTCTATGGTGCGCCCATATGGGCGAACGCCCTGATGGATTCCCGGCGCAGCAGTTGCTGTGCTGAGAGGAGCAGTTAGTGAGAGGAGGATAGCCATCAGGGTAATCAGAGGTTACCGCACGGTCGGCTACGAGGCGGCGATGACCCTGGCGGGGGTTGTCCCCTTCAAGTTCCAGGCAGAGGGTGACGCCAAAGTCTTCTGGCGTCTGCGTGCCCTTCGTCTTGACGGAATCCCGCCAGAAGATATGACCGAAGCTGTTGCTAGGATTAGGCGCCAGGCCCGGCAGAGAGCCCTGGGTCGGTGGCGACGCGAGCTCGTCGAGAGTGGCGCCACCGCCCAGCGCGTAGCCGGGGCAGTCCTTCCAGTGCACAGGAAATGGAGGGACCGCGGCCACGGAAGGCTTACGTTTAGGACCAGACAGGTGTTCGCCGGACACGGTTGTTTCGGTAAGTTCCTGCAGTGGATCCGGGCGGAGGGGACGGCCGCATGCCATCACTGCGGGGCGGGGCGGGACACCGCGCAACATACCCTAGAGCACTCTCCAGCGTTTGCACGGACCCGTCACGCCCTGCGGTGCGAAGTTGGTGGTGATCTCTCGCCGGCGGCACTTGTCAAAGAGATGCTCGCCGGCGAGAATCAGTGGAGGGCGGTGACCGATTAGTGCGAGACGGTCATCGCCCTGAAGGAGGAAGCGGAGCGGGGTCGGGACAGAACCGACCCCATCCGCTGAAGAAAGAGGTGGCGTCGTCGGGGGAGACCCCCTGACGGTGTCACCTGCGGGAGATGGGGCGGTGGGCCGTGAAGATGTTACATACCAGGCCCGCCGCCCCCAACGGGGAGAAGAGAAGGGGGGAAGCACCCGCTCCAGCTGAAGAGGAGTTCTATGTGGGGATACCAGTCACCCCCCGGAAGAGGAGTACCGATCCAAACACCGATCGCGCGGCCCCACGAAACTTATGCGGGTCGCAGGGCCGCAGCGGGCCTGGACTAGGGCCTCGGTCCCTATTGCATGCGGCCCGAGGAGTGCCGTCATCGGGTGTGGCCCCCGATGGCGGCGGAGTTTGGCACGTAGGGGCAGGGCCAAAGCTAGACCCTCCCCCGAGCAAGGCGGCGTCAACGCGCCATGGGTGTTTGGGCCCCGGTGTTGTTCGTCAGAGGTCCCGGGGCCCTCCCCAACACCCAGCGTAGACCACCGTGGGGGTTTAGCCGGTAAAAATCCGGCACTACCCTCGGCTCCTCCCCAAGGGGGCTGGGGGCGTCTTTCGAAGACTTTCCCCACGTAAAAAAAAAAAAAAAAAGGTTAGGTTAGGTTGGATTCCCGCACCACGGATCTACCTGGTTATCCAGGATAGGCGGGGAGGTGATGCCCCGACGTGGCGCGTTGCGGATAGGGGAGTGATCGCCATGCACTATTCGGAACGCATGGAGGGTAGGAACGATAGCTCCCGCGGACCAAACACCAAGGGAAATAAACCCCATTAAAACCTCGCCTGTGACTGGGGGAAAGAACACAGACACGGTAACCCCTGCCTGTCGTACAAGGCGCCTGAAAGGGGGACGATCGCTGCCGCTGGAATGTCCTCAATGAGGACTTGGGGAGATGCCGGCGGGGTCCTTGGGCTACGGCCTTTGGACTCTGGAAGGTACTACCATGCCGGTAATGTCCAGGGCTGAGAGGCGATGAAGGTTGCAGTGGCGTCGTTGAGTTCTCGAGGGGCCAGGCTGCGGGCAGTCTGGTGCGTGTAGCGAACCCGGAATGCCCTAGCAATTATACCGTAATCCAGTGGTCACATTTCGCTGGAACAGAAGGCTTGCCTTAACCAGCCGGCCTGCGAGGATGACAATCTCTTCAAAAATCCCTAGCCCCAAGCTGCGGTACGCGGTGAGGAGGGTGCCCCTGGAGTTAGCACCAGGGGCAGCTGGTGGGTGCACGAGTCGCTAGCGACCAACCCCGGGGTACCTGGCGACCTCCCGGGTGTATCTGCCTTATCCAGGTAAGGCGGCTCTGCCTGGGCGGACCTAGGATCCGACCTACTCGTGGGACGAACATGGAGAATTCTACAAACCAAAAACAAGACCCAGGAAGGGACGAAACGCTGACAAATCAGGCAAGGAATCCTGACACGGTCAGGTCGGCGAGGGATGAGGAGACGGCGCAGCCGGGGCCCAGGAGGGCCGCGGCTCCCGCTCGGGCCAGAAGGGCACGACCCATGTCGGCGGGATCCACCAGGGGCAGCAGGGCTTCTTCTGCTGGCTCTGAGAGCGGATTCTGGCGACAGCCGGTTGACAGCGAGGAGGAGTCGGATGGTTCGGTGATCTCGCTGCCGCCCACGACCCCCAGAACCTCTGTTGCGGCAAAGAGGGGACGCCCCTATACATCGGGGGACTACGTGGCCCTTGCCGCGAAGAATGAAGAATTCCTGCGCCTACAGCGGGAGGAGATGGAGCTCCAGGCAACTAGGGTGCTACTGGACGTCTGCGCGGCCCCCCGCCAGGCAAGCCGGTCGGCCCTGAAGCTGAGGGAGGCGGAGGAAATTACGCGGGAGGTGCACCAACTCCCCTCGCCAGACCTTGTGGCGCGCGCCGTAAAGGTCGAGAAGGTGGCGGGGTGCTCCAAAAACCTGAAGGGCACGAGTGTCCGTGCCATCAGGGAGGCATCCCGCGACGTGGAGGCGGTTGTGAAGGAGCAGGGGCTGAGGGCCGCGCGGCACCGAGACGACCACGAAACGGAGGAGCTCAGGGCCCAATTACCACTCCGCGACGCCAAAATAGCGTCACAAGGGGAGAAGATTGCGACGCTGCGGCGGGAGCTGGAGGCTCTGCGCGAGTGGCCACCGGCGGTAGAAGCCCTGGCCGCGCCTGGCACCAGGAAGGCGTCGCGGCCGGCATCCCCGCTGGAGCAGGAGGCCCGACCGAAGAGGAGCTGTCGGAGGGCAACCACGTTGGAGGAGACGGAGGACCCCGCCCCGGTGCGTTCACCGTCGACTGCCGCGACCGCACGGCGGTGGGCCGTGGACGACCCCACCGAGCACGAGGCCCCGGCTGCCAAGGGGGGGGGGGCGGGGCGTCGGGGACGGCCGCGCTCATGGATGGCACCGCTACCTTCGTCGCGCGGAGCGTGGCCGACCTCGGGTGGGAGCTCGTCGGGGAGCGGGCTCGGCCCCGGGTGCCACCCGGGTGCCCCCCTCCTGCCACCTCTGGACGGCAGGGGAAGGGGCAGAGGTAACAGCGCGGGGATCCCACGACATCCGGGGGAATTCCGCAGCCACAGAAAAAGGGTTCGGGGGCGGCTGGGACTCGCGGGCCTTCCCGCCCTACGGCCTCTTCCGGCTCTTTCGTTGCCGAAAGGATGGCAAAAATCCAGGAGGCCCACCACCACGAGACCGAGGCGTGGTCCAAGGTGATAGGCCGCAAACCCAAGATGGCAGAGGCGGCGAAGAAGAAGGGTGTGGAGATGGCCCCCCCTCCGCCGCCGGCGAAGAAGACGGGGAGGAGGACGACGGCGGGACGACAAATCCCCCAGCCGCACGAAAGGAGGGAACCGCGGGGGGGCAAGGCGACAAAGGAGGCACCAAAGAAGCCCCGCCTCGCCCTCCCCCCGAAAATCTCGGCGGTACCGCTAACGGTCGCGCCCGGGGCGAAGACCACCTGCTGTGAGGCCATGATCAGGGCCAGGCAGGAGGTCGACATCGCGGAGATCGGCATCACCGATCTCCGGCCCAGGCGCGCGGCCACCGGCGGTCTCGTCCTGGAGATCGCCGGGACGGAGAGGGCGGCAAACGCGGCGGCCCTGGCTATCCGCCTCCTCGGCCTGCCCAGCCTTAACGCGTGCCCAGTTAAAATGGGCGAGATCCGCCTCATCGGGCTCGACGATTCGGTCACCCGGGAGGAGGTAGCAGCGGCGGTGGCAAGCGGAGAAGCCTGCACCGCGGAGGAGGTCACCCTCCTATCTGGGTGGGGGAGATTCGCGCCCCACCCCGTGGCCTGGCGAGGGTCTGGGTGAGGTGCCCCCTTACCGCAGCCAACAAGGTCGTCGACGCGAGGAGGCTGAGGGTCGGCTGATCCACAGCACGGGTCGAGGCCCTGGCGGCTCGCCCCCTGCAGTGCTACCGCTGCCTGGAGACTGGACAGGTCAGGCAGCGGTGCCCCTGCGGGGTCGATCGTTCGGATCGCTCCTTCAACTGCGGCGATCTGGACCATCGAGCCAGTGGCTGTACGGCTTGCCGCGGTGGCCCCTATGCACCGATTCAGGGCGGCCCGCGGAGCACAGGATGGGGACCAGAGGATGCCCGTCGGTCTCCGCGAAGAAAGGGCGGCAGAAGTCCGCCACAAAGCCGAGCGCGAAGCAGTCCCCGGCTGCATCGCCCACTGGGGTAGCGGGCCCCAGCAACGCAGCAGCAGCTGTGGAGGCAGCGGTGGAGCCGGCGCGCAATGGGGCCTAAGGGTCCTTTCCTGCAGGCCAACACCAACCACTCGACCGGGGCGCAGGACCTTTTGCCACAAACCCTGGCCGAGTGGCAGATTGAGGTTGCGGTGGTGTCGGAGCCGTACTGGATCGACCGAACTGGTTCGGCGACGCGGCGGGCTCCGTCGCTATCGTCCTGCGGGGTCGGCACGTCCCCCCGCCCGCCGATGTCTTAGCACGGGGGCGGGGTTTCGTGGCCGTTTACTGGGGGGCGTAGCAGTGGGGGGCGTGTACGCGCCGCCCAGCTGGTCCCTGGAGCTGGTCGAGGAGGTCCTAGACCGGGTGGGGAGCGTTGTGGTTAGCTCCCACACCCGGCCGACGTTGGTCCTCGGGGATTTCAACTCCAAGGCCGAAGCCTGGGGGTCCCCGAGGACCGACGCGAGAGGAAGGGCGGTACTGCTCTGGGCGTCTGGCGCGGGGCTCCTGCTCCTGAACAGGGGCTCCGCCAGCAGCTGCGTTCGGGCTCAGGGGGAATCATTTGTGGATCTGGGCTGGGCGTCCCCTGTGGCCGGGCGCATGGTGCAGAATTGGAGGGTTGCGGCGAGGGAGACGCTGAGTGATCATCTTTACATCACCTTCGGCTACTCCCTCCCCGCCACCCCCGGCCGGCGCGTGGCCCGACACTGCGTCGCTGGGTGCTGAGGAGGCTGGACAAGTACATGCTGATGGCCGCAGCCCTTGCCGTGGCCTGGCCAGCTCTTCCGGCCGAGCCGGTCGTGGACGTTGAGCGGGAGCCCAAGTGGTTCCGGGAGGCGATGGCCGCAATATGCGACACCGCCATGCCCCGGGCTCCGCGCCTGCCCCCCCGGAGGGCGGTGTTCTGGTAGTCGGGCGACATTGCGGATCTCCGATCCGAGTGCTAGCACGCCCGGCGCCAGTGGCAGCGCGCCCGAAGGGCTCGAGTCCGCGACCCGGCGAGGGAGGATCTGCTGTGGGGCACTTACCAGGTCTTCGTGGTAACCCTGAGGCAGGCCATCAGGGACGCGAAATCCCGGGCGTAGGAGGAGCTCCAGGGCTCTCTGGACGAGGAACCGTGGGTGCGCCCCTACCGGATGGTCATGGGCAAGCTCCGCGCACGGGCGCCCACGGTCTCGGAGAGCCTGGACCCCAGCTGCTGATGCGGGTAATAGACAACCTCTTCCCCCGTTCCGGGGGAACGTCGCACCCGCGCCACCAACAAGGGCCGGCTGGGGGTCACAGAGGAGGAGCTGGACGATGCCGTCAGAAGGCTCGGGGCCAAGGAAACCGCCCCGGGCCCGGACGGCTTCCCCGGCCGCGCCTGGGTTATCGCGTCCGGCATCCTGGGTCCGAGGCTGTGCCGCCTCTTCAGCGCCGCATTGGAGCAGCGGGTGTTCCCCTCGCTTTGGAAGGAGGGGCGGCTGGTCCTCCTCCGAAAGGACGGACAGCCCGCTGGGGACAGCTCTGCGTACCGGCCCATTGTGCTGTTGGACGAAGTGGGAAATCTCTTCGAGCGTGTCTTCGCAAACCGCCTCGTCCACCACCTGTCGAGCGTTGGCCCCGATCTGGCCGACATCCGGTTCGGGTTTCGCGAGGGTCGCAGCACCATCGACGCTATCCAGAGGGTGCGCACCCTCGCCGAGTCGGCCATGTCCCGGGGCGGGGTGGCGCTGGGCGTCACCTTGGACGTTACAAACGCGTTCAACACCCTGCCCCATGGGACGATACGGGGGGCGCTGGATCACCACAACGTCCCACTGTACCTGCAGAGGATCATCGGGGCCTTCCTGGATGGCAGGTGGATACTGTACACGGGCCGGGGCGGTACGCTGCACTGGAGGGAGGTCGACTGCGGAGTGCCCCAGGGGTCAAAACTGGGCCCCCCCTTATGGAACGTTGGGTACAACGCAGCGCTGCGGGTGATCCTCCCGCCCGGGGTGTGGGCCACGGTATTCGCAAATGACTACTACCTGCTGGCCACCGGGCGGGGCTGGTTGAGGACCTACCGCCGTGCCGAGGTGGGGGTTGCCATCGTGCGAAGAGCGATCCGGGCGCTGGGTCTGGCGCTGGCTCCTCACAAGAACGAGGCCATGTGGTTCTTCGAGCCTCGGCGTGGGGTAGCCCCTCCGGCCCAGCTCTGGCTCGAGGTCGCGGGTGCCGAATCGTGATCGGCCGGGGTCTTCGATACCTCGGTCTGTATCTCGACAGCCACTGGCGGTTCGATGTTCACTTCGACCGCCTAGCTCCCCGATTGGAACAGGTGGCGAGCAATCTTGGCCGCCTGTTGCCCAACCTCGGGGGGCCGGGAGTGAGGGTTCGCCGCCTATACGTGGGAATCGTCCGGTCCATAGCCCTATACGGGGCTCCGATATGGGCCGGCGATCTGGCGGTCAGCAGGCACAGCTGCACTCTGCTGCGGCGAGTGTAGCGCCGGCTGGCCATCAGGATCGTGCGGGGCTACTGCACGATCCCCTACGAGGGGGCGGTTGTCCTGGCGGTTCTCATTCCACTCCGGTACCAGGCGGAGGTCGAATGCAGTACATACTGGTATTCGCGAGCCCTCTGCCAGGCCGGGGAAGACCCGCCGGGGCCGACGATCGAGGAACATCGGAGCCAGGCCCGACTGGTCGCGGCGGAAAGGTGGCAGAGATCCCTAGCAGAGGGGGCTGCCGCCGGAAGCCGCGCCGTCGGGGCGGTCCTGCCGATGATATCGGAGTGGCGGGACCGCGGCCACGGCGGCCTATCGTTCCGGGTCACGCAGGTGCTCTCCGGACACGGGGTGTTCGGGGAGTTCCTGTGCCGGAGGAACAGGGAATGGAGCCCCCACTGTTGGCTCTGCGGGGCGGCGCAGGACGCCGCACAGCACACGCTGGCGGAGTGCCCGGTGTTTGCGGTGGCCCGCCAGGCCCTGACGGCAGAAATAGGGGACGATCTCTCGCCGGCAGGCGTCGTGGGACAGATTCTTGCCGGCGAGACAGAATGGAGGGCCGTGACCACCTTCTGCGAGAAGGTCATGGCCCTCAAGGAGAGGTCCGAGCGGGATCGTGAAAGGTATAATCCCGGTCGGTGAGGTCGCGGACGTGGGACGCGACGATGTCGCAGGGATCCGCCGCCACAAGGGATTGCGGGGGGGGGGGGGGCGATGGCGGCTTTCTCTATTCCCCCCCCGGCGCGACGGATGCGGGACGGGGTAATGCAGCGGGAGGGCCCGCGTGCCCTCCCGCCTCCTGGGGAGATTTTACGGGGAGTGTTTCTTGTGGGGTTGGGAGGGGTCGCGGTGTACCCTCCCGCCCCGGACGAAGTGAGCCCGGACCCCGGTCGGACCCGGGGGCGTGCGGGTGGGGACCCCGTTCTCAATCGGGGGCCCCACTCCGACCGCCTCTGGGGGGCCGGGTGACTCCGGGCGGAGAGTAGCGTCACCCTCACACGCTGGGAGTGGCGCTGGCCCCCGCAGGGGGGGTGCAGCGGAGCCGAGGGAGTCCCCCTGGAGGTTGGCCGGCCACGGCTTACCGCAGCCCACAGGGGGACGGCTCGGCGGGCCGCAGGCGCCCTGTTTGGGCGCCATTGCACGTGGACCCGGGGTGTAGCCGGCACCGGAAGCCGATGGAGCGAAGCGCTGCGCCTGATCTTCCTCGCGGGCGGGCGGGGGGTTGCTCCTCCCGGTAGCCTGTGAAGAGATCGAGGCGCGGGGACTGCAGGCGGTACGGGCTGGGGGGCCCAGCCGCCATTGCACGCAGTTCCCCTGCGATGGAGCCGGCACGCGGTGCGACCCCTGGTGCCGACTGGGGGAGTTGTTACTCCCCCGCTGAGGGGCGCTTTCAGCGCACGGCGGGGGAGGCTCCGGAGTTATAGTAATCAGGTCCCGGAGCCTCTGCCATACGCCAGAGGAGGTCGCCGTGGGGTTTTAGTCAATAGGAATCTGACACTCCCCCGCTGCCCTCCCCCACGGGTGGCGGGGGGTCTTATGTAAGATTTCCCCACGAAAAAAAAAAAAGGTTGGATTCCCGCTCGTCGCGTCGAGGAGAGCGGACGTGTATCGTGGTCGCTCCGTAGTTAGATTTTCAACGCGGTGGATAGCGGCTTAGTTATCTAGCGGCTTATCAATGGATAGCTGCTTCGTTTTTTGGTAAAATCATTTTTATTATGTGTTCGGAAGTGCTGTTGTGTCGTTTTTTGATTAAATATTGTGTTAATTTATTGTTAAATAACGAAAACGTGATGTGCGTGTTACGCGGCATTTTGACGTCGTGTTTCCGGTGTTCACGGTGTTAATTATAAACATTGGACATTATTTAAGGATAATTATCGTAAATTGGAATCGATTCGCAGTGAAATTCCGCGTTTTTTGGAGCCATAGCTCCAAAACAACGCATCTGATCAAAAAATGTCATAGAACATACATGGTAGGAAATTTAAGTTCCTACAAAAAACTTCTCTTAATATTTTGCAATAACTCGCACCGTTTCCGAGATATTTGCAGATTTACCTCGAGGAAAGCGGCGTCGCGCACATATTCCGAGATATTTCTTCTTCTTCTTCGTATTCTTCTGCTCAGCTGCGCTGGAAGTGGCATTGACAGCTCGGAATAGTGAACACAGCTTAGAATAGTGCAGAGTTACCTCAAAGAAAGGGGCCACAGTGTTTCTTCATGCTTATAATGTTGGTACGGCTTCGGAACTTTTAAATATCTCGATATATCTCGAAATAGAACCGCAAAGCACGCTTGCAGTAAAACATTAGTGAAGCGAGCTCGTATCACTGGTACACTTCCGTAACACTTATAGAACCCACAGATTACGGGGAGACACAAAATGAACGCGCACACACATGCACCAAAGAAGATAACCTAGCACTTAGTATCCACACAGTCATGAGGCGCCGCGAAGCACAGCAAGGGCCGCAGAGGTAGCGAATTTGTTCGAGCGTCGAACGTTAAAGCTTGAAATTTCTAGAAGCTAGATCGCTTCCTTCGTCTCAGCTGTTCGTTCCGTCGACCTCCAGCGATCTCACTCGCTCCGTTGGCCGACGTAGCGAGCCGACTGAGCTGGTAGGCCGGCGGGCGACGGCGGAGACGGGGGGGAAACATAATATAAATATGCCGCCGCATACTTGCGAACGCTGCTGCTTCTTCTTATACGTCTTCGCGTACTAGTTCTTCTGAATTTCGAACGCGTTGCTTCGGAATGCAAGAACTGTTTAACATTTCTTTCTGATTAAACTTTATTAACATACAACTACAGAGTCTAAACTTTTCTTCTTCACAAATCGCGCCTTTTTCTACACGAGCTTCGTAAACTGGAAGTCTATCGCTTCGATAAGGTCGCGCACCGGCAAAAAATCGCTTCCCAATCCGTTTTCTAACCCCTTCCCCGGTTAAGGGGCGAAAACGATCAAACATTGTTCCTTCGAACCGGATTGTGCGGTCAACGAACGTTCTTGTGCTCTTGTGCACGAGTGAGTGGTGCTAGTGACCTCCTGGAAAATTCTGGCTGGACTCCCACGCCGGAGAACTGATCTGCCGCTTCAAAATAGGATTCCACTAACCAGGCAATCAGGCATCGGAAAAAGGAGTCAAACAAGAGAAAGATAAGTCTTATTCTTTATCTAAATCATTTCTCTTGCCGTAACGGTTTCTCCGTGACGTCATGCGCGTGGGCGTTGTCTTCTGAGGTCGAGCCTGTGTTTGTAAACGCTTCGGAACGTCTCGAACTTCGAATCAACACTCGTTACTTCTAACGGCTTCGGAAACGCCCAGTTCTGAAAAATAAAAGGATTACGATGCCTGCGACGGAATACGCGGATATTTTACGGGAACAGGAGGAGCTCGGACGTTGGATCCAACGGTTTTGGACCAACCTTTGTAAATTGGGCAGGGAAAAAATTACGCGGGCAGTTTTAGAACAGCGTAGAGGTCTCCTTGAGCGATATTGGGATGCGTTTTTAAATGGTCACCGTCAACTGTTGCGATTCAAGGAAGCCCAGGACAGTGCTTACGTGGACCAAGACCGCTTTTCTACGATCGAAGAAGCTTATCTTCAGGTCGCGGCTCAGATGGCTCAGTACCAAGAGGACCTCGCGCAGGCGGGCCCCTCGCGTGGAGTGCAACCCCCTCCAGAAACACCGGGAAAGCCTCAATTGCCAAAAATACAATTACCCACTTTCTCAGGAGACCCCTTAAAATGGGAGAGTTTTCGAGATCTTTTTAAGAGTCTCGTTCACAGCGTTCCCAACCTTCAGGATGTACGGAAATTGCTGTACCTTAAGTCGGCCTTAACCGGAGAAGCAGCGGAGGTCATCCAAAATACGCCAATCACCGATGCTGGATACCAAGGAGCCTGGGAGGACCTGGAGCAGCGGTACGGGAACTTGCGTCTTCTGTCTTTCGCGCACCACAGGGCCCTTCTTTCCTGCCCTCCCGCGCAACAACAGTCTGCCGCGGAATTGAAAAGGCTGTTAGATACATTCAAACAGTCGATTAGAGCGTACACTGCGCTGAAAAAACCGGTAGCTCAGTGGGATGAGTGGTTTGTTTATTTCTTAAGCCAAAAATTGGACAAAACCACGCACCTGGTCTGGGAGACCTCTCTAGCTGATAGCCGCGACGTACCGTCGTTCCGGCAGCTTTCTCTCTTTCTGGAAAATCGCATCCAAGCGTTGGATGCTGCTCAGGAGGCCGACCCAGTGTTGCATCCCGCGACATTCAAAGGTGCTCCGGCTAAAACAAAAAGGGAGGCGCCTGTAAAACGCACTAACGTAGCAGTCTTGGCTGCTTCGGCAAAGAGTCCCGCCCCTCGTAAGTGCCCCTCGTGTGCTGGAAATCATAACTTTGCTTATTGTTCAAAGCTAAAGACGCTTCCACCTCGGCGCCGGAAGGAGCGAGCCCAGCAACTACAGGCGTGCTTTAATTGCTTGACCGTTGGCCACGACTTAACCAAGTGCCCGTCAAGCCAAGTCTGCTTAGCTTGTGGCTACAAGCACCATACGCTGCTCCATGATGCGATGCCGAATCCCACGAAGAATACGCCCGCGAACGTCGGAGACGTTTCCACATCGCAAACTTCAACGGCCTCCACCGAAACAGAAGAGAAGGGCGTGGCCGCTTCCTTTGCCTGTTCAGCTACCACTCGACCCGCCGCACTATTAGCGACGGCCAAGGTGAAGGTGGAGGCACCATCAGGAGAACTTCTCGAGGTCAGAGCCTTGTTGGACACCGGTTCGGACACGTCGCTTGTATCTGCTTGGGTAGCTCAAGCACTCCGTTTGCCACGGCGGGCGGTCAGCGTCGCCATCTCAGGAGTTCAAGAGAATGAAAGCGGAGTGGCGAAAAGTGAGGTTTCTCTTTCCTTACGCTCTCGTCTGGACCCCAGCTTTCATTTGTCGGTTCGAGCGTTGGTGCTGCGGAAACTTACTGCGTTACTTCCCGCTCGAGCAGTGCACTCACAATCCTGGCCGCATCTTCAAGGAGTGACTCTTGCGGATCCGGAATACGGAGTACCCTCTCGTATTGACTTAATCCTGGGAGCTGATATTTGTGGAGTTTTGTTACAGGACGAGTCGCGGGTCGGGCCGGTTGGCACACCGACGGCGAGGCGCACTCCTTTCGGGTGGGTGTTGATGGGCCCAGTCTCCGACACCAAAGGTCAAGGCAGCAAGGCGGTCGTCCACAGCCTTCACTGCCAAACGGACGACTCAACCAATAGGCTGCTTCGACGCTTTTGGGAGGTCGAAGCGCTACACGAGCAGCCTCCGTTATCACCAGAGGAACGGGAATGTGAGCGGCACTTTCGAGAGACACATTCTCGGGACGAAACCGGCCGCTATTCGGTACACCTACCTTTCAAATTGGATCCAAGCCTTGCCCTGAAGCCCTGCAGATCAACGGCGCTAAAGTTGCTGCTCAGCTGTGAGCGCAGGTTGGCATCCAACGAAGCCTGGCGAGACAAGTACTCGCAGTTCATGGAGGAATACGCAGCCTTGGATCACATGGAGGCGGTACCGGAGTCTGCGGTTCAGGATCCAGTTTACTATCTACCGCACCATGCCGTGGTGAAGCGATACGACCCTAGCGGCAAAATCAGGGTCGTCTTCAACGCCTCCTTTCGCACCGCCACTGGATCCTCTCTTAACGACTGTTTGATGCCTGGACCGAAACTACAGTCAGACCTCTCGATGATTCTAACGCGATGGCGCTTATTTCGAGTAGTATTTACCTCGGATATTGTTAAAATGTTCCGACAGATTCGGGTACACCACACGGATGCGGATTGGACCAGGATACTTTGGCGCTCCAGACCCGATCAACCTGTACAGGACTTCAGGCTCAAGACCGTCACCTATGGCACAGCCTGCGCACCCTTCCTAGCGCTGAGGGTGTCGGTCCAACTTGCTGAAGATGAGGAGGAGCGTTTCCCGCTGAGAGCGGTCGCAATTCGTCGGCATTCGTATGTGGACGACATTCTTGCCGGAGCCGACGACGAGAAAGCAGCCCTCGAATTGAGACGACAGGTTATCTCTATCCTGCAGTCGGGAGGGTTCGATCTGAGCAAATGGGCATCGAATAAGCCAAGCTTGCAGGAAGCGGAAGAATTTCAAACGTGCGTGTTCCAGGACTACCCTGGAGTCAGTACCTTGGGGGTCGTCTGGAGGCCAAACACGGACACCTTCTCTTTGCGTGTTCTTCCACCTCTCAATGAGCCCACGCGATACACTAAAATGCGTATCCTATCGGAAGTAGCCAGCCTCTTCGATCCTTTGGGATGGGCGGCCCCTGTTTTATTTTGGAAAAGATTCTTATGCAGGATCTTTGGATAATTGGCGCAGAATGGGATGAGGACTTACCTGAGCAACTACTTTCCGCATGGGAAACATTCCGAAGCAAGCTGAGCCAACTCGACGCTTTGGCAATTCCTCGCTGGACGAATTACTCGGCGGACATTGCGCAACTGGAGCTGCACGGGTTCTGCGATGCCTCCCAGCGAGCCTATGCAGCCGTCGTCTACCTGCGAGTGTCCAGGGGAGAGTCCAGCGTGGCCACACTGCTTGTGGCAAAAACCAAGGTGGCACCGGTCAAGGCACTTAGCATACCACGACTGGAACTGTGCGGCGCGGTGCTACTTTCCAAACTAATAGCGGAAGTACAAAAGGGATTGATCTTACCAGCAACCATCACGGCTTGGACGGACTCCAGCGTTACCCTCCACTGGATAAAAGGGCATGCCTCAACCTGGAAGCCCTTTGTTGCCCACAGGGTTGCCACCGTGCAGTCCAATGTTCCGCCTCAAAATTGGAGGCACGTGGCAACCAAAAACAACCCGGCGGATTTGGCTACCAGAGGGATAACGCCGTCGGAGCTCCTGTCGTCGCATCTATGGTGGAGTGGACCCTCTTGGCTCGTCGACTCCCCAGATCTGTGGCCTGCATCACCTCTAGGAAAGGTCGAAGAGGCGGACTTGGAGAGGGGCCGAGCACAAATCTACCTGGCAAAGGAAAACGAGGAGAACGATCTCCTATCAAGGTTTTCAAGTTTAACACGCTTAACGGCAGTGATTGCTCTCTGCTCTAGATTTCATCGACTTACCAGGAAGCTGAACACCGAAACCGGGTTTATCCGGGCTTCGGAGCGAGACGCTGCTCTACGGATCGCTATCGGGCTAGCTCAGAAGTCCGATTTCCAATCAGAGGTCGACCAGCTTCAACAGAGCAAGGAGGTACGGCGATCTTCCGCTCTTAGGGCCTTGAAGCCCTTCCTGGATGACCAAGGACTACTACGCGTCGGGGGCCGCCTCGACCTAGCCTCTATTCCCTACAACGAGAGGCACCCTTACATCATCGGGAAGAAGAATGCTTTGGCTACTCTTTTGGTTCGAGATGCCCATCTCCGCACCTTGCACGGAGGACCGCAACTCACCAGGAGCATGCTGGCGCGACGCTACTGGATAATCCATGGCCGTTCGTTGGTGAGAGACGTCATTAAAGGGTGCGTAAAATGTGCTCGCTACAGTGGTAGGCCGACCACGCAGCTGATGGCCCCCTTACCGCTCGAGCGCATCACTCCTCGGCGACCCTTTCTTTCCACCGGGGTGGACTATGCCGGACCGGTGAAGCTGCGGACATCACCAGGAAGAGGACACAAATCCTACAAGGGATATATAGCGCTGTTCATTTGCCTTACTACACGCGCATTTCATCTTGAAGCTGTCTCAGATCTTACCTCTGCCTCATTCCTAGCCGCTTTTCGCAGGTTCGTCAGTCGCAGAGGTCGCTGCGCCACCATGTTGCGCGATAATGGGACCGTTTTCCACGGAGCGGACCGGGAGTTGCGCAACATGTTCCGCGGCGCCTCCGCCTTTTACTTAGACGCTGCAGCTTCGTTGGCAGCCGATGGCACGGACTGGAGCTTCATCCCTCCGTATGCTCCGCACTTCGGGGGCCTATGGGAGGCAGGAGTTAGAACGGTTAAGCACCACCTACTGAGAATCGTCGAAAACGCTACGCTTACCTTCGAGGAGATGACAACGCTCTTGTGCCAGGTGGAAGCATGCGTAAATTCACGGCCGCTACATCCACTTTCCGACGACCCCTCGGACCTGTCGGCATTAACACCCGGACACTTTTTATTCGGTGAACCCACTTGTATCGTTCCGGATTCAGAATCCGAATCGCATAATATTTCTCTTATTTCGCGTTGGCGACAAATATCTATATTACGTTCTCACTTTTGGCACAGGTGGAGGCGGGAATATCTGCAAAGCCTTCAGCAGCTTCCCAAATGGCGTCAGCAGAAGGAGAACCTGGAGCTGGGGACACTAGTGTTACTACGCGACGAATTGCAACCTCCGGCAAAATGGCCGCTGGGCCGAGTCGAAGCCCTTCATCCAGGGCCAGATGGACGAGTGAGAGTAGCCACCTTGAGAACTATTAGCGGTTCTGTCACCAGACCAATAGTCAAGTTGTGCCCCCTCCCGGTGTCTTCTGCTGACGTCACTTCATCTGCTTCGACGTAATTTTCCGTTTGGAATTTTTCCATGCGTTTAAAAATTTATATAGTTTATGGCGGGCGGTTTGCTGCCATAGTCGATTCAATCGCATATTTCTTTTCTTTATACTTTATATTTCAAGGTTACTTATAACGTTCTATTTTTTTTATATAATTACTTACCTTTGTATTATATTAGTTGTAAGTCTTTTCACCTTTATACACTTAAAACTACACACTTGTTCAACGGTCTGATGCGCGTAACTATACTGGACGCTTTAAGGTTATATATGGGCCAGGTTTCTTTGAAGCAGTGCGTGCTTCTTTGACGTCCAAAGAAGGCGGGCGGTATGTTCGAGCGTCGAACGTTAAAGCTTGAAATTTCTAGAAGCTAGATCGCTTCCTTCGTCTCAGCTGTTCGTTCCGTCGACCTCCAGCGATCTCATTCGCTCCGTTGACCGACGTAGCGAGCCGACTGAGCTGGTAGGCCGGCGGGCGACGGCGGAGACGGGGGGGAAACATAATATAAATATGCCGCCG
Organism: Osmia bicornis bicornis; assembly: GCF_907164935.1. Lineage (NCBI taxonomy): Eukaryota > Metazoa > Arthropoda > Insecta > Hymenoptera > Megachilidae > Osmia > Osmia bicornis. The sequence continues at coordinate 18,520 of NW_025791094.1, forward strand.
CATACTTGCGAACGCTGCTGCTTCTTCTTATACGTCTTCGCGTACTAGTTCTTCTGAATTTCGAACGCGTTGCTTCGGAACGCAAGAACTGTTTAACATTTCTTTCTGATTAAACTTTATTAACATACAACTACAGAGTCTAAACTTTTCTTATTCATAAATTGCGCCTTTTTCTATACGAGCTTCGTAAACTGGAAGTCTATCGCTTCGGTAAGGTCGCGCACCGGCAAAAAATCGCTTCCGAATCCGTTTTCTAACCCCTTTCCCGGTTAAGGGGCGAAAACGATCAAACAGAATTCATAGGAATTACTGATGTTGCAAAACCGAAGAAAAACCGAAGAAGTTGTAGAAAATCAAGAAAAATCAATGAAACAAAGAACGATGCAACCCCGCAGCGCCAGATGCCTGGCAGGCCACGGGACCCTCCAACGACACGTCCGACAAGCTCGGCAGCCAGCACGTGACTCCAACCTAACCGAACCTAACCTAACCTTTTTTTTTCGTGGCGAAATCTTGCATAAGACCCCCCGCGCCCCTGGCGGAGGGCAGCGGGGGAGTGTCAGATTCCTCCTGACTAAAACCCCACGGCGACCTCCTCTGGCGTATGGCAGTGGCTCCTGGACCTGATTGCTATAACTCCGGAGCCTCCCTCGCCGTGCGCTGACGGCGCACCTCATCGGGGACGTAACAACTCCCCCAGCCGGCACCAGGGGTTACACAAGGTGCGGGCTCCATCGCGGGGGAACTGGGTGCAATGGCGGCTGGGCCCCCCAGCCCGCCCCGCCTGCAGTCCCCGCGCCTCGATCTCCCCACAGGCTGCGGGGAGGAGCAACCCCCCGCCCGCCCGCGAGGAAGATCAGGCGCAGCACTTCGCTTCGCCGGCTTCCGGTGCCGGCTACACCCCGGGTCCGCGTGCGATGGGGCCCAAACAGGGCGCCTGCGGCCTGCCGAGTCGTCCCCCTGTGGGCTGCGGTGAGCCGTGGCCGGACACCCTCCAGGGGGACTCCCTCGGCTCCGCTGCTCCCCCCCTGCGGGGTTCAGCGCCACTCCCAACGTGGGAGGGAAATCGCCACTCACCGCCCGGAGTCACCCGGCCCCCCCAAGCGGACGGTGAGGGGCCCCCGATTGAGAACGGGTTCCCCACCGGCACGTCCCCGAGTCCGACCGGGGTCCGGGCTCATTTCGTAGGGGGCGGGAGGGAACACCGCGACCCCTCCCACCCCCACAGGGAACACCATCTGTAATATCTCCCCAGGAGGTGGGGGGCACCCGGACCTTTCCTTCGTACCATCGTACCTTTCACGATCCCGCTCGGACCTCTCCTTGAAGGCCATGACTTCCTCGCAGAAGGTGGTCGCGGCCCTCCATTCTGTCTCGCCCACAAGCATCTGTCTCACGACACCTGCCGGCGAGTGATCCTCCCCTATTTTTGCCGTCAGGGCATGGCTGGCCACCGCAAACACCGGGCACTCCGCCAGCGTGTGTTGTGCGGTGTACTGCGCCGCCCCGCAGAGCCAACAGTGGGGGCTCCATTCCCTGTTCCTCCGGCACAGGAACTCCCCGAACACCCCGTGTCCGGAGAGCACCTGCGTGACCCGGAACGATAGGCCGCCGTGGCCGCGGTCCCGCCACTCCGATATCATCGGCAGGACCGCCCCAAAGGCGCGGCTTCCGGCGGCAGCCCCCTCTGCTAGGGATCTCTGCCACCTTTCCGCCGCGACCAGTCGGGCCTGGCTCCGATGTTCCTCGATCGTCGGCCCCGGCGGGTCTTCCCCGGCCTGGCAGAGGGCTCGCGAATACCAGTATGTACTGCATTCGACCTCCGCCTGGTACCGGAGTGGAATGAGAACCGCCAGGACAATCGCCCCCTCGTAGGGGATCGTGGAGTAACCCCACACGATCCTGATGGCCAGCCGGCGCTCCACCCGCCGCCGCAGAGTGCAGCTGTGCCTGCTGACCGCCAGATCGCCGGTCCATATCGGAGCCCCGTTGAGGGCTATGGACCGGACGATTCCCACGTATAGGCGGCGAACCCTCACTCCCGGCCCCCCCGAGGTTGGGCAACAGGCGGCCAAGATTGGTCGCCACCTGTTCCAATAGGGGAGCCAGGCGGTCGAAGTGAACAGCGAACCGCCAGTGGCTGTCGAGATACAGGCCGAGGTATCGAAGACCCCGGCCGATCATGATCCGGCACCCGTCGACCTCGAGCCAGAGCCGGGCCGGAGGGGCTACACCACGCCGAGGTTCGAAGAACCACATGGCCTCGGTCTTGTGAGGAACCAGCGCCATACCCAGCCCCCGGATCGCTCTTCACACGATGGCGACCCCCACCTCGGCACGACGGCAGGTCCTCAACCAGTCCCGCCCAGTGGCCAGCAGGTAGTAGTCATCTGCGAATACCGTGGCCCACACCCCGGGCGGGAGGTTCACCCGCCGCGCAGCGTTGTACCCCACATTCCATAAGGGGGGCCCAGTTTGGACCCCTGGGGCACTCCGCGGTCTACCTCTCTCCAGTGCAGCGTACCGTCCCGGCCTGTGTACAGAATCCACCTGCCATCCAGGAAGGCCCTGATGATCCTCTGCAGATACGGGGGGACGTTGTGGTGAACCATCGCCCCCCGTATCGTCCCACGGGGCAGGGTGTTGAACGCGTTTGTAACGTCCAAGGAGACGCCCAGCGCCACCCCACCCCGGGACGTGGCCGACTCGGCGAGGGTGCGCACCCGCTGGATAGCGTCGATGGTGCTGCGACCCTCGCGAAACCCGAACTGGATGTTGGCCAGATCAGGGCCAACGCTCGACATGTGGTGGACGAGGCGGTTTGCGATGACACGCTCGAAGAGCTTTCCCACCTCGTCCAACAGCACAATGGGCCGGTACGCAGAGGGAGAATCTGCGGGCCGTTCGTCCTTTCGGAGGAGGACCAGCCGCCCTTCCTTTCAAATCGAGGGGAACACCCCCTGCTCCAAAGCGGCGCTGAAGAGGCGGCACAGCCTCGGACCTAGGACGCCGGACGCGATAACCCAGGCGCTGCCGGGGATGCCGTCCAAACCCGGGGCGGTCTTCTTGGCCCCGAACCTTTTGACGGCATCGTCCATCTCCTCCTCTGTGACCCCCAGGTCGGCGGACCAGGCGACGGGCTCCGCCGGCCCTTGCTGGTGGCGCGGGTGCGACGTCCCCCGGAGCGGGGGAAGAGGGTGTCTATTACCCGCGTCAGCAGCTGGGGTTCAGGCTCTCCGAGACCTGGGGCGCCCGTGCGCGGAACTTACACATGACCATCCGGTAAGGCCGCCCCCCGGGTCCTCGTCCAGAGAGCCCTGGAGTTCCTCCCACGCCCGGGATTTCGCGTACCTGATGACGAAGACCTGGTATGTGCCCCTCAGCAGATCCTCCCTCGCCGGGTCGCGGACTCGAGCCCTTCGGGCGCGCTGCCACTGGCGCCGGGCGTGCTGACACTCGGATCAGAGATCCGCAATGTCGCCCGACCACCAGCACACCGCCCTCCGGAGGGGCAGGCGCGGGGCCCGGGGCATGGCGGTGTCGCATATTGCGGTCATCGCCTCCCGGAACCGCTTGGGCTCCCCCTCAACGTCCACGACCGGCCCGGCCGGAAGAGCTGGCCAGGCCACGGCAAGGGCTGCGGCCATCAGCATGTCCTTGTCCAGCCTCGGCCCCCTGCGGCCCTGCGACCCCGCATAAGTTTCGCGGGGCCGCGCGATCGGTGTTGGGGGAGGGGCGTTCGCCCCTCCCCGGTGCTCCTCTTTCGGGGGGTGACTGGTGTCCCCCCACAGAATTCCTCTTCAGTGGGAGAGGGTGCTCCCCCCATCCTCTTCTCCACGTTGGAGACACGTTCTCCATCTCCCTCAGGTGAGGCCGTCAGGGAGTCTCCCCCGACGATGCCCCCTGGTTCTTCTGCGGATGGGATCGGTTCTGTGCCTACCCCGCTCCGGTTCCTACTTCTGGGCGATGACCGTCTCGCAGTAATCGGTCACCGCCCTCCACTGGTTCTCGCCGGCGAGCATCTCTTTCACAAGTGCCGCCGGCGAGAGATCACCACCAACGTCGCACCGCAGGGCGTGACTGTCCCGCGCTCACGTTGGACAGTGCTCCAGGGTATGTTGCGCGGTGTCCCGCCACGCCCCGCAGTGATGGCATGCTGCCGTCCCCTCCGCCCGGATCCAGTGCAGGAACTCACCGAAACAACTGTGTCCGGTGAGCACCTGTGTGGTCCTAAACGTGAGCCTTCCCTGGCCGCGGTCCCTCCATTTCTTGAGCACTGGAAGGACCGCCCCAGCCACGCGCTGGGCGCTGGCGCCGCTCTCGACGAGCTCACGTCGCCACGTATCCAGGGCTCTCTGCCGGGCCTGGCGCCTAATCCTAGTAATAGCTTCGGTCATCTCTTCTGGCGGGATCCCGTCCAGACGAAGGGCTCGCAGACGCCAGAAGACTTTGGCGTCACCCTCCGCCTGGAACTTGAAGGGTACAACCCCCGCCAGGGTCATCGCCGCCTCGTAGCGGACCGTGCCGTAACCTCTGATTACCCTGATGGCTATCCTCCTCTCAGCCCGGCGCTGCAGTTGCTGGCTGCGCCGGGAATCCATCAGGGCGTTCGCCCATATGGGCGCACCATAGAGGGCCATGCTCCGCACGATCCCCACGTAGAGACGGCGAACCTTCTCGTTGGGCCCCCCGATATTGGGCAGTAGACTGGCAAGCGCGTTGCTTGCCCTGTCTAGTCTAGGGGCCAGACGACCGAAGTGCTCCTCGAAGCGCCAGTGGCTGTCCAGGTGGAGGCCCAAGTACCTGTGGCCCTTCCCCTCCTGGACGTCGACTCCACTCACATGGACTACCGACTGGGGCCGTGGCGCAACCCCTCGTCGAGGCGAGTAAAACCACATCGCCTCGGTTTTTTGGGGAGCTAGCTGAAGCCCCAGCCGCCGGATCCCCGCGGCAACGGCAGCGACGCCAATCTCGGCGAGGCGGCTAGTCCTTTTCCACCCCCGACCGACAGCCAACACGTGCGTATCATCTGCGAAGCACGTGAGGCTCACACCGGTCGGGAGCTCGACCCGCAAGACCGGGTCGTACCCCAGGTCCCAAAGTGTGGCAACCTTTCGCAGAACCCTGGGGTACGCCACAGTCCACAACCCTCTCGTGCATCTGGCCATCCCGGCCCCTGTACACAATCTTCCTGTCCCGGAGGTAGTCGCCGACGATCCTCCTCATGTAGGGGGGCGCCTTGTGGCATATCAGCGCCCCCCTTATCGTCCCGTGAGGCAGGGTGTTGAAGGCGTTGACGATGTCTAGACTAACGCCTAACGCCACCCTGCCCCGGGACGTGGCCGAGTCGCAGCGGGAGCGCATCAACTGGAATGCGTCGATAGTGCTGCGCCCCCGCCTGGTGCCATATTGCGACTCGGCCAATTCGGGGCCCTCCTAGGACAGGTGCTGGACGAGGCGGGATACCAGAATCCGCTCGAACAACTTCCCCACCTCGTCCAACAGCACGACGGGCCGGTAGGCCGAGGGACTGTCGGCGGGTCGCCCATCCTCCCGGATGAGCACTAGCCACCCCGTATACCACTGTTCTGGGAAGACTTCATCCTTAATGCAGGCGCTGGAGAGGCGTCTCAATCTCGGACCGAGGATGCGTAGAGCCTTCACTCCGGCGCGGCCGGGGACGCCATCGGAGCCCGGAGCAGTGTTTCGGGCCCCCATCCGTTTAATCGCCCCGGCCAGCTCCTCCTCTGTGACCCCCAGTTCGTCGGACCAATCCACCTCCTCGTGGTCCGGCGGGGGGTGGGTGTGTTCCCTCTCTCGTGGGAACAAAGTGTCGACTACCCGTCCCAAAAACTGGGGGTCGAGGCTCTCCGTGACCGGGGGCGCCCAGGGCTTAAGCTTGCCCATCACCATTTTGTATGTGCACCCCCATGGGTCCTTCTGGAGAGAGCCTAGGAGCTCGTCCCATGCCCAGGATTTAGACTCCGTGATGGCTGCCTGTACGGCAGTCTCCAAAACTCGGTACTGCCCGTACAGATCCTCCTCCCTCGCTGGGTCGCGGAATGTCCTTCTTCTACGGGCCCTTTGCCACTGGCGACGGGCTGCGAAACAATCTCGTCTCAGATCACCAATTTCGCCCGTCCACCAGTAGGCGGCCCGCCTGGGGAGGTTCTTGGCCCGGGGCATGGCGGCGTCGCACACCGCCTTCATGGCATCCCGGAACCATTCTACCTCCTCCACAATGTCCGCGACCGGCCCGGCAGGTGTTGGCAGCGACGCCAGAGTGAGGGCTGCAGCCATCAGCACGTACTCGTCCATCCTCTTCAGCGCCCATCGTAGCAGTGGTGGTCCAAAAGGGCGGCGGGCGGTGGTGGTAAGGTCGAGGCGGATGTATAGATGGTCACTAAGTGTGACCGCCTCTTCCACCACCCTCCATCTCTGCACCATACGCGCGGCCAGGGGAGTAGTGAAAGACAGATCGACTATAGACTCCCCCTGGGCACGCACGCAGGTGCTAACGGACCGCACATTGAGCAGCTGGAGTCCTAGCCCCGCCGCCCAATTTACGACCGCCCTGCCTCTCGCGTCTGTCCTCGGGGAACACCAAAGTGACGCATGGGCATTAAAGTCCCCGAGGACTAGCACTGGCCAGGGGGAACAACGGGAGACAAAGTCCCCCACCCGGTCCAGGTACTGTTCATATTGCGCGAGAGGCCATCTGGGCGGGGCATAGAGCCCCACCACCGCTATTTCACCCCACAGCACGCCGACGAACCCCCGGCCCCGTTCCAGTTGGGCGGGGTGTGGGGGTACTGCGGTGCCAATAATCGTCACGGAGCCGTCCTCGTCCCCGAACCAATCTGATCTGTCGAGGACTCGGTACGACTCCGCGGCCACCGCCAACCCAGCCTTCCACTCGGCCAGGGTTTGGAACAACATGTCCTGAGCCCTGGCCGAGTGGTTCAAGTTGGCCTGAAGTATAGGGCCCATTTAAATACAATTTATATTGTATTTAAATAAATATTTAATAATATTAATTTATATATTATAATGGGAAAAATTAATATTATTTAATTGTATTGTATGTCTTTATTCAATTGCCAATGGGATTATTAGGCGCTTTTGCTAGGAGCGGTCCCGAACCTTTACAAAAATAATACTCCGCGTGCCAAACCTGTATCAAAAATATAATCTAAAAATGAATTAATAATAACAGGCACTTACGCCATATGTCTTTACCCAAATATACCTTTTCGGTCATATGCTATATTTACAATACTGCATCTGTATCACCTTATCACTCTACGCCCTATCCTACCTATTCTTGCCTTCCCCTCTTTTCCTTTTTATTCTATCAGTCTTAAACTATCTCCCCTCCATTTATTTTCCTGCCTTTCTTATTTCTACCTCCTTTCTTTTTACTTTCCCTTTTCTGTTCCCCTTACTTTCTGTTTTGTACTCAGTCTGGTACCCTGAACTTAAAATGAAAGTAACAGTGTAAATAAAAATAAAATTAGAAATAAAAATAAAAATAAGAATATTATAAAAACAAAAAAGGGAAAATGAAAAACTAAAGAAAAACTAAAGAAAACTAAAGAAGCGCCTTGCTATAAATCACCATATCGAAAAAGTAAGAAAAATAAAATAACATAAAAATAAAAACAGTACAATGATAATAAAAGTAACGACCTATTTTCTGTCCTACAAAATTAACCTAAATTGTCCCTGAATTCGCACATACTTTGCTATCCTCAGTTATTCTATTCTTTTCTTTACTTATGCTAAACTTAAACCTAGAACTTAAGAATAAAAATAGAAAAAGAAACTATAGAAACGCCTTGACCGTAAATCAAAATCAAAATATTCAATGAAAACAATAATTGTGATAATATCAATAACAAAACTATAAACTGTCTAACTTGGATTGTTCCTGATTTTGCACCTGCTTCACTTGCCTTAGCTAATCTATTCTTTAATTCGTTTATACTAAAACCAAAACCGAAACTAAATCTTTAGTTTTAAGCTTTCACTCTCTTCTTACTCTTCTCCGCGCTCCGTCCTTATTTTCCCTATTCTCTTCTCTTCCTCTCCTTGTTGCTTTCTTCTCCTCCTTCTTCTTGTCCCGTCTTCATCACCTTTTCGATCCTGTCCCCCGGGAGTTCCTTTCTCCATCCTCCTTTCTCCTCGCACCATACATGTTCTTCTCCTTCCACCCAGATTCTTCTATTGTTATAAACTACCCATCTTCCCCTTGCCCTCTCTTGTTTTGCCTTTTCCTTGATCAGCCATCTGATCCTTCTTTCTTCTCTTGAAAGGTCCTCATCCACCTCCACCCCACACCTTTCCCAGATTCCATTCCTCATCCAGACCATTTCTTTCTTTCTTTCTTCTTCCTCCAGCTCTGTTATTACTATTTTTCTTCCCCCATCCCCTTCTCTTTCTATTGCGGCCTTTATAATTGCCCTCGCCCCCAGTTCTTTTCTTAGGATCTTCTTAATGTTTGACATCTTTTCCTCCAGGCTCTCTCCCTGTACTCCTTTCCAGACTAAACTTTTCTTTCTTCTTTCACTTCTCACCCTTTCCATACTCCTGCTTTCTTCTTTTTCTGCACCCTTGCACTTCTTTTCTTCATCCTCCTTTTTCTCTTTTTCTTCTTCTTTCTCCCCTCTTCTTGTGTTCTCCGTTCTTTCTCTGCGCTCTTCTAATCTCCACTCTCTTATTTCCTCCCTTAGCTCTTTTATTTCTTCCCTCAGTTTTCTCATCTCCCATGTCTGCGCTTCTCGCGAATTCATTTCTTTCCCTCTCGTTCCCTTCTCGTTTCCTCGCTTGTTTGCACTTTACAAATTTGCAATTTCAATTCGCAGTTTGTTTCCACGTTAGATTTGCCACGTGTCTTTTGTGCGAATGCCTCGAGTTGCTTCCTCACCTCCTGAAATCTTCGTGATTCCACAGTGTTGCCAACCTGTTTTTACTTTCTCTTGTTGCCGCTCCTCTTCTTTTCCATCTCCCTTACTAATTGGTACCGTCGGTATAGTCGGTGTCTCTCCGCTCGACTTCCTCTACTTCTCTCACTCTTCTTTCCTTTTCCACCTCTTCCATCCACGTTTCCCCCTCTCCGTTCTCCCCTAGCAATTCCTTTACTTTCTCTTGCCATCCTTCTTTTCTCTCCTTGTTTGAACCGCACCCTTCCCACACATGCTCCCACGATTCTTGCTCCCACTTGCAGTGGGATTCTGCATACCTTCTTCTCCTCGCTTTCCCAGTATTTTGCTTCTTTTACCTCATTTCCTAATCTGAATCTGGCGACTCTTCTCCATCTTTCTTCCCTCCAGCCTTTCTCTAGATATTTTGGAGTTCCTTTACCCTTGATCGCTTTGTACCATTTGTTATATTTCGACGCTCTAATTTTGTCCCATCTCTCTTCCTCCTGTAGTCTTAAGTCTGCTTCTTCTATTTCGTCGAAGCTCATTTCCCCTTCCCTCCTTTTTGTTTCCAACTGCGCCAATTCTATTCCCCTTTCTGCGAAAAACTTTCTTCTCTCTTCCTCCCAATTGTTCTTTGCTGCCTCTCGCTGTTCCCCTCTTATTATTTCCTCCCAGCATTTTCTTGCCACTTCTCCTCCCCTCCCCTCCCCTCCCACATCCTTTTCTCGAACCCCCATGCTAGTTTCCCGGCTTTAACTCTCAGTTTCGCTCTTTGTAGTTCCTCTCTCAGCATGTAACCCGGGGTGCACCATTCCACCCCTAATATCCATCTCAGGTACCTCTCCTGCAGTCTTTCTACTTCTTTCCATTCCCTCCACCCCCACACTTCAGCGCCATACGATATTACAGTCCATACCAATCTGTCCCATACCCAACTCCTGTTCTTCCAGTCTTTTCCAAATCTTCTTTTCCCAATCCCCCACACTTGTCTCATTACCACGCTAGCTCTACTCACTCTGTCTTTTACGTGTAGTTCGCTCCCTCCGTTTCTTTTAAACGTGTATCCTAGATACTTGAACGCTTCCACCTCTTCCATTTTCTTTCCCTTCCAGAGCCAGTCTCTCTTCTTCCATCTTCCTCCCCCCTTTCTGAATCTCATCACCTTTGATTTTTCCCTATTCAATTCCAGCCTCTTCTTGTCCAGGTGTCTCTCTAGCTTCTTTATATGCGTAAGCCAGTGTGCATATTTTCCTCTCCCCTATCTTGATCCCCCCCATTCCTCCTTTCCTTATTTCCTCTTCCATATCCGCCGTAAGCAGATTATATAGAATTGGACTTAGCGGGCACCCTTGCCTTAGTCCTCTCGCCGTCCAGAAGGGTTCTGACATCCCTTCGCTCGTCCTTACCCTGCTTTTGGTTTCTTTCAATACTTCTTTTACCCTTTCTCTTAACCCTTTCCTTACCCCTCTTTCCCTTAGAGCCTCCATCAGCACTCCCCTATCCACCGAATCGAAGGCGGCTTTTAGGTCGACAAAGCACGCCACCACTTTCCCTTTCTCTTTCTTAATCTGCCTGTTTACTACATAGTTCAGTGTGAATATATTATCCATGGTTCCCATTCCTTTTCTGAATCCTGTCTGGCTGTCTGGTATCATTCCTTTGTCTTCAGCCTCTTTCCTTATTCTCTCCGTTAGCACCGCCGCGTATATCTTGTACAATGTTGGCATCAGGGTCACTCCCCTGTAGTCACTGGTTTGTTTTCCTTTCCCTTTCTTTCTGATTGGTGCAATTATACCCTCCTTCCATCCCTCTGGCCACCCTTCTCCCTTCCATACTCTGTTGCAAGTTTCCTAAATCCATTTCGATACTTCCTCCCCTCCGTACTTCCATACCTCATTCGGTATTCCATCTCCGCCTACTGCTTTCCCATCCTTCAGCTTTGCTTCCGCTCTTCTGATTTCCTCCCTGTTTATTTCTTCCTCTTGCGCCCCCTCTTCTTCCTCCTCCGGCTTTCTCTCGCCACCCATCACTACTTTTTCTTCTGTCCCACCTAACAGGTTCATAAAGTGGATTTTCCACTCGTCCTCCTTTATATTTGCGTGAACCTGTTCTCTTTTCTTCCTTTCTCTGTTCACTATTCTCCATACCTCTCTGTCTGTTCTGGCTTCCTCCACCTCTTTTATGAACCTCTTGTTTTTCTCCCTCTTTTTATCTTTGCATAAACTGTTGTATTCCCTCTTTGCTTTGCTATAGCTTTCTCCCTCCGTCCGCCCCTTCCGCCACTCCCTTAGTACTCCGCTAAGCTCCCTTTTCCTTTTCTTGCATTCCTCATCCCACCATCCTTTTTTCTTACTCCTCTGCTCCTTTTCTCTGCTTTTTTCTAATCCTCTTTTGAATTGCTCTATCATTGCTTCCATATCCTCTTCAATTTTGCCGTCCCTGCTTCTCCTCCAGTTTAGTTCTTCCCTGAACTTTCTCCTCCCCTGTTCCGTCCAGTTTCCTCTCGTTGTTGTTCTCCTTTCCTTTTTTGCTTTCGTCCTTTGTATACCTCCCGCCCTCAGTTTCACTATCACCGGGTGGTGGTCTGAGTCTACACTGTCCCTCACTTCCATGCATACAATTCCTTCCCTCCCCACTACTTCCGCTATCACATAGTCAATCACCGTGTCTCCTCTGGCCCCTGTGTAGGTAAATTCTCCCTCTTCATCCCCTTCTACGTTCCCATTCACAATTGACCAGCCCGTCTCCCTTAAAATTTCCAGCAATCTTTTTCCGTCCCCGTTGATCTTCTTGTCCTTGGATCTTCTTCTCTTTTCCCCCTCCTCCTACTCCCCTTTTTTTGTGCTCCTCCTTCCTCTCCTGTTCTCGCATTGAAGTCACCCCCAATTATCGTCCTTCCTTCCCCCTCAATTTCCTCTAGCCATGGTTTCAGCTCCTCTATCTTTGTTTCCATGTCTCCGTTTACGTACACCCCCACCAGCCTCCAATTCTCTTTCCCCCCTTGCATTCTGCCACCAATATGCCCTCTTTTTCTTCTCCTTTTCTAAACTCCCCTTCCTCCCCTATCATCTCTTCTTTTACCCCCATTAGCATCCCTCCCATTACTCTTCCTTTTTTGTTCCTTCTGCTCGCTAATTGTACCTCCCACCTGTACCCTTTTGGTAGCCTGTCTTTCATATTTTCCCACCCCCTTTCCTCCAACCATGTCTCTATGAGTATTACCGCGTCCCATTTCTTTATTGTTTCCCAAAAATCTTCATCTTTGTTTCTTACTCCCGCACAGTTCCAGAATCCTACTGCCCATACTCCCCCTTCCTCCTCTTCTTTGTTTTTCTTCTCATCTGTCCTTTTACTTATTTTTCTATCTGTTGTTCCCTTCTTCTCGTCCCTCCTTCCGCTCTCTTCTTTCCGTCCCTCGTCCGCTGTTCCTTACCTTCCTCTTTTCTTTTGCTTGCATGGTCTTTCGAAGCTTTCTTCCGCCTCTATGTCCCCTTCTCCCCTTCCCCCTTCCTTTGTCCTCCTTCTTGGTAGGCCTTCCACTCTTTTCCCTCCCAGTCTACCAGCGCTCCTTTTTCGTCATCCCATCTCCACCATTTCCCCTCTATTCTTATTTTCCCGTGGTCTACCCACACGTATTTTCCTTTCTCTCTTTCTTCTCTTCCGATTTTTCTTAATGTCCATTGGGTCTTCCTCTCCGCCCACGTTAAGTCATCTTCTATCCTTTCTTCCCGCCCTTTTAGCCTCTTTTTATTTTCCATTATTCTCCTTTTCAGCTCGCTCGACTTTATTTTTACAAGTATCATGCTAGCGTATTTCCCTTTTTCCACCCCGCCTACCTCTTTCGCTTCTTCTATTGCGTCCTCCACCCCAATTATCTTTAGTATCTCCTCCGCCTTCTCTTTCACCCCCTCTTTTCTCACTTTCGTTCCTGTGATTGTTATGTTTTTCTTCCTCTCCTCTCTCTCTTTCTTCTCCAATTTCTTTTCTAGCTCAATGATCTTCTCATTGACCTTCTCACCTCCTAGCTCTTCTTTTCTTTTTTCTATGGACTCTTGCACCGTTTTATGCACTTTCTGTTCTATTTCATTCCATCTTGCCCCCTCTTCTCCTCTCTTTTCTAATTCCCCAATCTTTTTTATCAAAATTTCTATCTTCCCTTCCATTTCTCTCTTTTGCTCCGCCCACATGACCTCTCTTCTCATCGTATCTTCTTTTAGTTTCTCCATTTCTCCTCTTATTTCACTTCCCAGGGCCCTCATATTTGCCTCCACCCTTCCTATCTTCCCTCCCAAATCTTTTCCTAAATCTTTTACGAACTCTTTTATTTCCCCTACTCCTCCTTCGCCTTCTCTTCTTTCTTTTTTCTTCTCTGGTGACCTCCCCGTCAAGCTACTTCCTCTAAACATCCAATCATTTGTTTGCCTTCTCTCTTCGTCCTCTTTTTCTTTCGGGAGTACCTCTTCGTTTCCTTCCTCTCTTTTCCTTTTCCACATTTCCTCTAAGTTTGCCATACTTCCCAAGCTTTGCTTTTTTTCCCTTCTCAGGACCTCTATATTGGAGGGCCTGCCTCTTTTTCCCCCTTTTTCCGGTTTCTCGGGTTCCTCCCTCGCCTCCCCTTCTTTCTTTTCCCTCGCCTCGCCCTCCATTCTCTGTGTTCCCGTCCTCTTCTCTGCTCCTTCTTCTTCTTTACCGGCCATCCCTTTGTTCCTGTGGCCACCACCCTCTCTCCCCCAGGTGTCACTACTTTCGGCCTCTCCTCTCTGCTTGCTGCTCTTTTCTATCCTTTCTGGGTTCTAACCTCCAAACACTTCACTTTCTTATCGTCTAATTTCCTCTCCTTTCTCTCAAAATGGTTTTTCTCCC
>NW_025791095.1:0-57854 GCF_907164935.1 Osmia bicornis bicornis
AAACTACGCATCTGATCAAAAAATGTCATAGAACATACATGGTAGGAAATTTAATTTCCTACAAAAAACTTCTGTTAATATTTTGCAATAGCTCGCACCGTTTCCGAGATATTTGCAGATTTACCTCGAGGAAAGCGGCGTCGCGCACATATTCCGAGATATTTCTTCTTCTTCTTCGTATTCTTCTGCACAGCTGCGCTGGAAGTGGCATTTACAGCTGGATATAGTGAACACAGCTTAGAATAGTGCAGAGTTACCTCAAAGAAAGGGGCCACAGTGTTTCTTCATGCTTATAATGTTGGTACGGCTTCGGAACTTTTAAATATCTCGATATATCTCGAAATAGAACCGCAAAGCACGCTTGCAGTAAAACATTAGTGAAGCGAGCTCGTATCACTGGTACACTTCCGTAACACTTATAGAACCGCACAGATTACGGGGAGACACGAAAAGAACGCGCACACACATGCACCAAAGAAGATAACCTAGCACTTAGTATCCACATAGTCGTGAGGCGCCGCGAAGCACAGCAAGGGCCGCAGAGGTCGCGAAATCGTAGGAATTACTGATGTTGCAAAACCGAAGAAAAACCGAAGAAGTTGTAGAAAATCAAGAAAAATCAAGGAAACAAAGAACGATGCAACCCCGCAGCGCCAGATGCCTGGCAGGCCACGGGACCCTCGAACGACACGTCCGACCAGCTCGGCAGCCAGCACGAGACTCCAACCTAACCTAACCTAACCTAACCTTTTTTTTCGTGGCGAAATCTTGCATAAGACCCCCCGCGCCCCTGGCGGAGGGCAGCGGGGGAGTGTCAGATTCCTACTGACTAAAACCCCACGGCGACCTCCTCTGGCGTATGGCAGAGGCTCCTGGACCTGATTACTATAACCCCGGAGTCTACCCCGCCGTGCGCTGAAGGCGCACCTCACCGGGGATGTAACAACTCCCCCACCGGGCACCAGGGGTCACACCCGGTGCCGGCTCCATCGCGGGGGAACTGGGTGCAATGGCGGCCGGGCCCCCCAGCCCGCACCGCCTGCAGTCCCCGCGCCTCGATCTCCTCACAGGCTACGGGGAGGAGCAACCCCCCGCCCGCCCGCAAGGAAGATCAGACGCAGCACTTCGCTCCGCCGGCTTCCGGTGCCGGCTACACCCCGGGTCCGCGTGCGATGGCGCCCAAACAGGGCGCCTGCGGCCTGCCGAGTGGTCCCCCTGTGGGCTGCGGTGAGCCGTGGCCGGACACCCTCCAGGCGGACTCCCTCGGCTCCGCTGCTCCCCCACTGCGGGGGTCAGCGCCACTCCCAACGTGGGAGGGAAACCGCCACTCACCGCCCGGAGTCACCCGGCCCCCCCCAAGCGGACGGTAAGGGGCCCCCGATTGAGAACGGGTTCCCCACCGGCACGTCCCCGAGTTCGACCGGGGTCCGGGCTCATTTCGTAGGGGGCGGGAGGGTACACCGCGACCCCTTCCACCCCCACAAGGAACACCATCTGTAAAATCTCCCCAGGAGGTGGGGGGCACCCGGACCCTTCCTTCGTACCATCGTACCTTTCACGGTCCCGCTCGGACCTCTCCTTGAGGGCCATGACTTCCTCGCAGAAGGTGGTCACGGCCCTCCATTCTGTCTCGCCCGCAAGCATCTGTCTCACGACACGTGCCGGCGAGAGATACTCCCCTATTTTGGCCGTCAGGGCGTGGCTGGCCACCGCAAACACCGGGCACTCCGCCAGCGTGTGTTGTGCGGTGTACTGCGCCGCCCCGCAGAGCCAGCAGTGGGGGGTCCATTCCCTGTTCCTCCGGCACAGGAACTCCCCGAACACCCCGTGTCCGGAGAGCACCTGCGTGACCCGGAACGATAGGCCGCAGTGGCCGCGGTCCCGCCACTCCGATATCATCGGCAGGACCGCCCCGACGGCGCGGCTTCCGGCGGCAGCCCCCTCTGCGAGGGATCTCTGCCACCTTTCCGCCGCGACCAGTCGGGCCTGGCTCCGATGTTCCTCGATCGTCGGCCCCGGCGGGTCTTCCCCGGCCTGGCGGAGGGCTCGCGAATACCAGTATGTACTGCATTCGACCTCCGCCTGGTACCGGAGTCGGATGAGACCCGCCAGGACAATCGCCCCCTCGTAGGGGATCGTGCAGTAGCCCCGCACGATCCTGATGGCCAGCCGGCGCTCCACCCGCCGCAGCAGAGTGCAGCTGTGCCTGCTGACCGCCAGATCGCCGGTCCATATCGGAGCCCCGTTTAGGGCTATGGACCGGACGATTCCCACGTATAGGCGGCGAACCCTCACTCCCGGCCCCCCGAGGTTGGGCAACAGGCGGCCAAGATTGGTCGCCACCTGTTCCAATAGGGGAGCCAGGCGGTCGAAGTGAACATCGAACCGCCAGTGGCTGTCGAGATACAGGCCGAGGTATCGAAGACCCCGGCCGATCACGATCCGGCACCCGTCGACCTCGAGCCAGAGCTGGGCCGGAGGGGCTACCCCACGCCGAGGCTCGAAGAACCACATGGCCTCGGTCTTGTGAGGAACCAGCGCCAGACCCAGCCCCCGGATCGCTCTTCACACGATGGCGACCCCCACCTCGGCACGACGGCAGGTCCTCAACCAGTCCCGCCCAGTGGCCAGCAGGTAGTAGTCATCTGCGAATACCGTGGCCCACACCCCGGGCGGGAGGTTCACCCGCCGCGCCGCGTTGTACCCCACATTCCATAAGGGGGGGCCCAGTTTGGACCCCTGGGGCACTCCGCGGTCGACCTCTCTCCAGTGCAGCGTACCGTCCCGGCCAGTGTACAGTATCCACCTGCCATCCAGGAAGGCCCTGATGATCCTCTGCAGATACGGGGGGACGTTGTGGTGAACCATCGCCCCCCGTATCGTCCCACGGGGCAGGGTGCTGAACGCGTTTGTAACGTCCAAGGAGACGCCCAGCGCCACCCCACCCCGGGACGTGGCCGACTCGGCGAGGATGCGCACCCGCTGGATAGCGTCGATGGTGCTGCGACCCTCGCGAAACCCGAACTGGATGTCGGCCAGATCGGGGCTAACGCTCGACAGGTGGTGGACGAGGCGGTTTGCGATGACACGCTCGAAGACCTTTCCCACCTCGTCCAACAGCACAATGGGCCGGTACGCAGAGGGAGAATCTGCGGGCCGTCCGTCCTTTCGGAGGAGGACCAGCCGCCCTTCCTTTCAAATCGAGGGGAACACCCCCTGCTCCAAAGCGGCGCTGAAGAGGCGGCACAGCCTCGGACCTAGGACGCCGGACGCGATAACCCAGGCGCTGCCGGGGATGCCGTCCAAGCCCGGGGCGGTCTTCTTGGCCCCGAACCTTCTGACGGCATCGTCCAGCTCCTCCTCTGTGACCCCCAGGTCGGCGGACCAGGCGACAGGCTCCGCCGGCCCTTGCTGGTGGCGCGGGTGCGACGTCCCCCGGAGCGGGGGAAGAGGGTGTCTATTACCCGCGTCAGCAGCTGGGGGTCCAGGCTCTTCGAGACCTTGGGCGCCCGTGCGCCGAACTTACCCATGACCATCCGGTAAGCTCGCCCCCCGGGTCCTCGTCCAGAGAGCCCTGGAGCTCCTCCCACGCCCGGGATTTCGCGTCCCTGATGGCCTGCCTCAGGGTTACCACGAAGAGCGGGTATGTGCCCCACAGCAGATCCTCCCTCGCCGGGTCGCGGACTCGAGCCCTTCGGGCGCGCTGCCACTGGCGCCGGGCGTGCTGACACTCGGATCAGAGATCCGCAATGTCGCCCGACCACCAGCATACCGCTCTCCGGAGGGGCAGGCGCAGGGCCCGGGGCATGGCGGTGTCGCATATTGCGGTCATCGCCTCCCGGAACCACTTGGGCTCCCCCTCAACGTCCACGACCGGCCCGGCCGGAAGAGCTGGCCAGGCCACGGCAAGGGCTGCGGCCATCAGCATGTCCTTGTCCAGCCTCCTCAGCACCCAGCGACTCAGTGTCGGGCCACGCGCCGGCCGGGGGTCGGCGGGGAGGGAGTAGCTGAAGGTGAATTATAGATGATCACTCAGCGTCTCCCTCGCCGCCACCCTCGACCACAGGGGACGCCCAGCCCAGATCCACAATGGATTCACCCTGAAACCTTTTTTTTTTTTTTTACGTGGGGGAAATCTTCGAAAGGCGCCCCCAGCCCTCCTGGGGATGAGCCGAGGGTAGTGCCGGATTTTTACCGGCTAAAACCCCCACGGTGGCCTACGCTGTGTGTTGGAGAGGGCCCGGGACCTCTGACGAACAACACCGGGGCCCAAACACCCATGGCGCGTTGACGCCGCCTTGCTCGGTGGAGGGTCTAGCTTTGGCCCTCCCCCTACGTGCCCAACTCCGCCGCCATCGGGGGCCACACCCAATGACGGCACTCCTCGGGCCGCGTGCAATAGGGACCGAGGCCCCAGCCTCGGCCCCCTGCGGCCCTGCGACCCCGCATAAGTTTCGCGGGGCCGCGCGATCGGTGTTGGGGGGAGGGGCGTTCGCCCCTCCCCGGTGCTCGTCTTTCGGGGGGTGACTGGTGTCCCCCCACAGAACTCCTCTTCAGGGGGAGAGGGTGCTCCCCCCATCCTCTTCTCCACGTTGGGGGCGGTGGGCCTGGTATGTAACATCTCCACGGCCCACCGCCCCATCTCCCTCAGGTGACGCCGTCAGGGGGTCTCCCCTGACGACGCCCCCTCGTTCTTCTGCGGATGGGATCGGTTCTGTGCCTACCCCGCTCCGCTTCCTACTTCTGGGCGATGACCGTCTCGCAGTAATCGGTCACCGCCCTCCACTGATTCTCGCCGGCGGGCATCTCTTTCACAAGTGCCGCCGGCGAGAGATCACCACCAACTTCGCACTGCAGGGCGTGACGGTCCCGCGCACACGCTGGACAGTGCTCCAGGGTATGTTGCGCGGTGTCCCGCCACGCCCCGCAGTGATGGCATGCTGGCGTCCCCTCCGCCGGGATCCAGTGCAGGAACTCACCGAAACAACTGTGTCCGGTGAGCACCTGTGTGGTCCTAAACGTGAGCCTTCCCTGGCCGCGGTCCCTCCATTTCTTGAGCACTGGAAGGACCGCCCCAGCCACGCGCTGGGCGCTGGCGCCGCTCTCGACGAGCTCGCGTCGCCACGTATCCAGGGCTCTCTGCCAGGCCTGGCGCCTAATCCTAGCAACAGCTTCGGTCATCTCTTCTGGCGGGATCCCGTCCAGACGAAGGGCTCGCAGACGCCAGAAGACTTTGGCGTCACCCTCCGCCTGGAACTTGAAGGGGACAACCCCCGCCAGGGTCATCGCCGCCTCGTAGCGGACCGTGCCGTAACCTCTGATTACCCTGATGGCTATCCTCCTCTCAGCCCGGCGCTGCAGTTGCTGGCTGCGCCGGGAATCCATCAGGGCGTTCGCCCATATGGGCGCACCATAGAGGGCCATGCTCCGCACGATCCCCACGTAGAGACGGCGAACCTTCTCGTTGGGCCCCCCGATATTGGGCAGTAGACTGGCAAGCGCGTTGCTTGCCCTGTCTAGTCTAGGGGCCAGACGACCGAAGTGCTCCTCGAAGCGCCAGTGGCTGTCCAGGTGGAGGCCCAAGTACCTGTGGCCCTTCCCCTCCTGGACGTCGACTCCACTCACATGGACCACCGACTGGGGCTGTGGCGCAACCCCTCGTCGAGGCGAGTAAAACCACATCGCCTCGGTTTTTTGGGGAGCTAGCTGAAGCCCCAGCCGCCGGATCCCCGCGGCAACGGCAGCGACGCCAATCTCGGCGAGGCGGCTAGTCCTTTTCCAGCCCCGACCGACAGCCAACACGTGCGTATCATCTGCGAAGCACGTGAGGCTCACACCGGTCGGGAGCTCGACCCGCAAGACCGGGTCGTACCCCAGGTCCCAAAGTGTGGGACCTTTCGCAGAACCCTGGGGTACGCCACAGTCCACAACCCTCTCGTGCATCTGGCCATCCCGGCCCCTGTACACAATCTTCCTGTCCCGGAGGTAGTCGCCGACGATCCTCCTCATGTAGGGGGGCGCCTTGTGGCCTATCAGCGCCCCCCTTATCGTCCCGTGAGGCAGGGTGTTGAAGGCGTTGACGATGTCTAGACTAACGCCTAACGCCACCCTGCCCCGGGACGTGGCCGAGTCGCAGCGGGAGCGCATCGACTGGATTGCGTCGATAGTGCTGCGCCCCCGCCTGGTGCCATATTGCGACTCGGCCAATTCGGGACCCTCCTGGGACAGGTGCTGGACGAGGCGGGATACCAGAATCCGCTCGAACAACTTCCCCACCTCGTCCAACAGCACGACGGGCCGGTAGGCCGAGGGACTGTCGGCGGGTCGCCCATCCTTCCGGATGAGGACTAGCCGCCCCGTATACCACTGTTCTGGGAAGACTTCATCCTTAATGCAGGCGCTGGAGAGGCGTCTCAATCTCGGACCGAGGACGCGTAGAGCCTTCACTCCGGCACGGCCGGGGACGCCATCGGGGCCCGGAGCAGTGTTTCGGGCCCCCATCCGTTTAATCGCCCCGGCCAGCTCCTCCTCTGTGACCCCCAGTTCGTCGGACCAATCCACCTCCTCGTGGTCCGGCGGGGGGTGGGTGTGTTCCCTCTCTCGTGGGAACAAAGTGTCGACTACCCGTCCCAAAAACTGGGGGTCGAGGCTCTCCGTGACCGGGGGCGCCCAGGGCTTAAGCTTGCCCATCACCATTTTGTATGGGCGCCCCCATGGGTCCTTCTGGAGAGAGCCTAGGAGCTCGTCCCATGCCCGGGATTTAGACTCCGTGATGGCTGCCTGTAGGGCAGTCTCCAAAACTCGGTACTGCCCGTACAGATCCTCCTCCCTCGCTGGGTCGCGGAATGTCCTTCTTCTGCGGGCCCTTTGCCACTGGCGACGGGCTGCGAAACAATCTCGTCTCAGATCACCAATTTCGCCCGTCCACCAGTAGGCGGCCCGCCTGGGGAGGTTCTTGGCCCGGGGCATGGCGGCGTCGCACACCGCCTTCATGGCATCCCGGAACCATTCTACCTCCTCCACAATGTCCGCGACCGGCCCGGCAGGTGTTGGCAGCGACGCCAGAGCGAGGGCTGCAGCCATCAGCACGTACTCGTCCATCCTCTTCAGCGCCCATCGTAGCAGTGGTGGTCCACAGGGGCGGCGGGCGGTGGTGGTAAGGTCGAGGCGGATGTATAGATGGTCACTAAGTGTGACCGCCTCTTCCACCACCCTCCATCTCTGCACCATACGCGCGGCCAGGGGAGTAGTGAAAGACAGATCGACTATAGACTCCCCCTGGGCACGCACGCAGGTGCTAACGGACCCCACATTGAGCAGGCGGAGTCCTAGCCCCGCCGCCCAATTTACGACCGCCCTGCCTCTCGCGTCTGTCCTCGGGGAACACCAAAGTGACGCATGGGCATTAAAGTCCCCGAGGACTAGCACTGGCCGGGGGGAACAACGGGAGACAAAGTCCCCCACCCGGTCCAGGTACTGTTCATATTGCGCGAGAGGCCATCTGGGCGGGGCATAGAGCCCCACCACCGCTATTTCACCCCACAGCACGCCGACGAACCCCCGGCCCCGTTCCAGTGGGGCGGGGTGTGGGGGTACTGCGGTGCCAATAATCGCCACGGAGCCGTCCTCGTCCCCGAACCAATCTGGTCTGTCGAGGACTCGGTACGGCTCCGCGGCCACCGCCAACCCAGCCTTCCACTCGGCCAGGGTTTGGAACAACATGTCCTGAGCCCTGGCCGAGTGGTTCAAGTTGGCCTGAAGTATAGGGCCCATTTAATTACAATTTATATTGTATTTAAATAAATATTTAATAATATTTAATTTATATTATTCTGAAATAAATATTTAATATTTTAATTATATTAATATTATTTAATTTATATATTATAATGGGAAAAATTAATATTATTTAATTGTATTGTATGTCTTTATTCAATTCCCAATGGGATTATGAGGCGCTTTTGCTAGGAGCGGTCCCGAACCTTTACAAAAATAATACTCCGCGTGCCAAACCTGTATCAAAAATATAATCTAAAAATGAATTAATAATAACAGGCACTTACGCCATATGTCTTTACCCAAATATACCTTTTCGGTCATATGCTATATTTACAATACTGCATCTGTATCACCTTATCACTCTACGCCCTATCCTACCTATTCTTGCCTTCCCCTCTTTTCCTTTTTATTCTATCAGTCTTAAACTATCTCCCCTCCATTCATTTTCCTGCCTTTCTTATTTCTACCTCCTTTCTTTTTACTTTCCCTTTTCTGTTCCCCTTACTTTCTGTTTTGTACTCAGTCTGGTACCCTGAACTTAAAATGAAAGTAACAGTGTAAATAAAAATAAAATTAGAAATAAAAATAAAAATAAGAATATTATAAAAACAAAAAAGGGAAAATAAAAAACTAAAGAAAAACTAAAGAAAACTAAAGAAGCGCCTTGCTATAAATCACCATATCGAAAAAGTAAGGAAAATAAAATAACATAAAAATAAAAACAGTACAATGATAATAAAAGTAACGACCTATTTTCTGTCCTACAAAATTAACCTAAATTGTCCCTGAATTCGCACATACTTTGCTATCCTCAGTTATTCTATTCTTTTCTTTACTTATGCTAAACTTAAACCTAGAACTTAAGAATAAAAATAGAAAAAGAAACTATAGAAACGCCTTGACCGTAAATCAAAATCAAAATATTCAATGAAAACAATAATTGTGATAATATCAATAACAAAACTATAAACTGTCTAACTTGGATTGTTCCTGATTTTGCACCTGCTTCACTTGCCTTAGCTAATCTATTCTTTAATTCGTTTATACTAAAACCAAAACCGAAACTAAACCTTTAGTTTTAAGCTTTCACTCTCTTCTTACTCTTCTCCGCGCCCCGTCCTTATTTTCCCTATTCTCTTCTCTTCCTCTCCTTGTTCCTTTCTTCTCCTCCTTCTTCTTGTCCCGTCTTCATCACCTTTTCGATCCTGTCCCCCGGGAGTTCCTTTCTCCATCCGCCTTTCTCCTCGCACCATACATGTTCTTCTCCTTCCACCCAGATTCTTCTATTGTTATAAACTACCCATCTTCCCCTTGCCCTCTCTTGTTTTGCCTTTTCCTTGATCAGCCATCTGATCCTTCTTTCTTCTCTTGAAAGGTCCTCATCCACCTCCACCCCCCACCTTTCCCAGATTCCATTCCTCATCCAGACCATTTCTTTCTTTCTTTCTTCTTCCTCCAGCTCTGTTATTACTATTTTTCTTCCCCCATCCCCTTCTCTTTCTATTGCGGCCTTTATAATTGCCCTCGCCCCCAGTTCTTTTCTTAGGATCTTATTAATGTTTGACATCTTTTCCTCCAGGCTCTCTCCCTGTACTCCTTTCCAGACTAAACTTTTCTTTCTTCTTTCACTTCTCACCCTTTCCATACTCCTGCTTTCTTCTTTTTCTGCACCCTTGCACTTCTTTTCTTCATCCTCCTTTTTCTCTTTTTCTTCTTCTTTCTCCCCTCTTCTTGTGTTCTCCGTTCTTTCTGTGCGCTCTTCTAATCTCCACTCTCTTATTTCCTCCCTTAGCTCTTTTATTTCTTCCCTCAGTTTTCTCATCTCCCATGTCTGCGCTTCTCGCGAATTCATTTCTTTCCCTCTCGTTCCCTTCTCGTTTCCTCGCTTGTTTGCACTTTACAAATTTGCAATTTCAATTCGCAGTTTGTTTCCACGTTAGATTTGCCACGTGTCTTTTGTGCGAATGCCTCGAGTTGCTTCCTCACCTCCTGAAATCTTCGTGATTCCACAGTGTTGCCAACCTGTTTTTACTTTCTCTTGTTGCCGCTCCTCTTCTTTTCCATCTCCCTTACTAATTGGTACCGTCGGTATAGTCGGTGTCTCTCCGCTCGACTTCCTCTACTTCTCTCACTCTTCTTTCCTTTTCCACCTCTTCCATCCACGTCTCCCCCTCTCCGTTCTCCCCCAGCAATTCCTTTACTTTCTCTTGCCATCCTTCTTTTCTCTCCTTGTTTGAACCGCACCCTTCCCACACATGCTCCCACGATTCTTGCTCCCACTTGCAGTGTCTGCATACCTTCTTCTCCTCGCTTTCCCAGTATTTTGCTTCTTTTACCTCATTTCCTAATCTGAATCTGGCGACTCTTCTCCATCTTTCTTCCCTCCAGCCTTTCTCTAGATATTTTGGAGTTCCTTTACCCTTGATCGCTTTGTACCATTTGTTATATTTCGACGCTCTAATTTTGTCCCATCTCTCTTCCTCCTGTAGTCTTAAGTCTGCTTCTTCTATTTCGTCGAAGCTCATTTCCCCTTCCCTCCTTTTTGTTTCTAGCTGCGCCAATTCTATTCCCCTTTCTGCGAAAAACTTTCTTCTCTCTTCCTCCCAATTGTTCTTTGCTTCCTCGCGCTGTTCCCCTCTTATTATTTCCTGCCAGCATTTTCTTGCCACTTCTCCTCCCCTCCCCTCCCACATCCTTTTCTCGAACCCCCATGCTAGTTTCCTGGTTTTAACTCTCAGTTTCGCTCTTTGTAGTTCCTCTCTCAGCATGTAACCCGGGGTGCACTATTCCACCCCTAATATCCATCTCAGGTACCTCTCCTGCAGTCTTTCTACTTCTTTCCATTCCCTCCACCCCCACACTTCAGCGCCATACGATATTACAGTCCATACCAATCTGTCCCATACCCAAATCCTCTTCTTCCAGTCTTTTCCAAATCTTCTTTTCCCAATCCCCCACACTTGTCTCATTACCACGCTAGCTCTACTCACTCTGTCTTTTACGTGTAGTTCGCTCCCTCCGTTTCTTTTAAACGTGTATCCTAGATACTTGAACGCTTCCACCTCTTCCATTTTCTTTCCCTTCCAGAGCCAGTCTCTCTTCTTCCATCTTCCTCCCCCCTTTCTGAATCTCATCACCTTTGATTTTTCCCTATTCAATTCCAGCCTCTTCTTGTCCAGGTGTCTCTCTAGCTTCTTTAGTAGCACTGCCATATCTTCTTCTTTCTCCGCCATTATCACCACGTCATATGCGTAAGCCAGTGTGCATATTTTCCTCTCCCCTATCTTGATCCCCCCATTCCTCCTTTCCTTATTTCCTCTTCCATATCCGCCGTCAGCAGATTATATAGAATTGGAGTTAGCGGGCACCCTTGCCTTAGTCCTCTCGCCGTCCAGAAGGGTTCTGACATCCCTTCGCTCGTCCTTACCCTGCTTTTGGTTTCTCTCAATACTTCTTTTACCCTTTCTCTTAACCCTTTCCTTGCCCCTCTTTCCCTTAGAGCCTCCATCAGCACTCCCCTATCCACCGAATCGAAGGCGGCTTTTAGGTCGTCAAAGCACGCCACCACTTTCCCTTTCTCTTTCTTAATCTGCCTGTTTACTACATAGTACAGTGTGAATATATTATCCATGGTTCCCATTCCTTTTCTGAATCCTGTCTGGCTGTCTGGTATCATTCCTTTGTCTTCAACCTCTTTCCTTATTCTCTCCGTTAGCACCGCCGCGTATATCTTGTACAATGTTGGCATCAGGGTCACTCCCCTCTAGTCACTGGCTTGTTTTCCTTTCCCTTTCTTTCTGATTGGTGCAATTATACCCTCTTTCCATCCCTCTGGCCACCCTTCTCCCTTCCATACTCTGTTGCAAGTTTCCCAAATCCATTTCGATACTTCCTCCCCTCCGTACTTCCATACCTCATTCGGTATTCCATCTCCGCCTACTGCTTTCCCATCCTTCAGCTTTGCTACCGCTCTTCTGATTTCCTCCCTGCTTATTTCTTCCTCTTGCGCCCCCTCTTCTTCCTCCTCCGGCTTTCTCTCGCCACCCATCACTACTGTTTCTTCTGTCCCACCTAACAGGTTCATAAAGTGGATTTTCCACTCGTCCTCCTTTATATTTGCGTGAACCTGTTCTCTTTTCTTCCTTTCTCTGTTCACTATTCTCCATACCTCTCTGTCTGTTCTGGCTTCCTCCACCTCTTTTATGAACCTCTTGTTTTCCTCCCTCTTTTTATCTTTGCATAAACTGTTGTATTCCCTCTTTGCTTTCCTATAGCTTTCTCCCTCCGTCCGCCCCTTCCTCCACTCCCTTAGTACTCCCCTAAGCTCCCTTTTCCTTTTCTTGCATTCCTCATCCCACCATCCTTTTTTCTTACTCCTCTGCTCCTTTTCTCTGCTTTTTTCTAATCCTCTTTTGAATTGCTCTATAATTGCTTCCATATCCTCTTCAATTTTGCCGTCCCTGCTTCCCCTCCAGTTTAGTTCTTCCCTGAACTTTCTCCTCTCCTGTTCCGTCCAGTTTCCTCTCGTTGTTGTTCTCCTTTCCTTTTTTGCTTTCGTCCTTTGTATACCTCCCGCCCTCAGTTTCACTATCACTGGGTGGTGGTCTGAGTCTACACTGTCCCCCACTTCCATGCATACAATTCCTTCCCTCCCCACTACTTCCGCTATCACATAGTCAATCACCGTGTCTCCTCTGGCCCCTGTGTAGGTAAATTCTCCCTCTTCATCCCCTTCTACGTTCCCATTCACAATTGACCAGCCCGTCTCCCTTAAAATTTCCATCAATCTTTTTCCGTCCCCGTTGATCTTCTTGTCCTTGGATCTTCTTCTCTTTTCCCCCTCCTCCTCCTCCCCTTTTTCTTGTGCTCCTCCTTCCTCTCCTGTTCTCGCATTGAAATCACCCCCAATTATCGTCCTTCCTTCCCCCTCAATTTCCTCTAGCCATGGTTTCAGCTCCTCTATCTTTGTTTCCATGTCTCCGTTTACGTACACCCCCACCAGCCTCCAATTCTCTTTCCCCCCCTTGCATTCTGCCACCAATATGCCCTCTTTTTCTTCTCCTTTTCTAAACTCCCCTTCCACCCCTATCATCTCTTCTTTTACCCCCATTAGCATCCCTCCCATTGCTCTTCCTTTTTTGTTCCTTCTGCTCGCTAATTGTACCTCCCACCTGTACCCTTTTGGTAGCCTGTCTTTCATATTTTCCCACCCCCTTTCCTCCAACCATGTCTCTATGAGTATTACCGCGTCCCATTTCTTTATTGTTTCTCAAAAATCTTCATCTTTGTTTCTTACTCCCGCACAGTTCCAGAATCCTACTGCCCATACTCCCCATTCCTCCTCTTCTTTGTTTTTCTTCTCATCTGTCCTTTTACTTATTTTTCTATCTGTTGTTCCCTTCTTCTCGTCCCTCCTTCCACTCTCTTCTTTCCGTCCCTCGTCCGCTGTTCCTTTCCTTCCTCTTTTCTTTTGCTTGCTTGGTCTTTCGAAGCTTTCTTCCGCCTCTATATCCCATTCTCCCCTTCCCCCTTCCTTTGTCCTCCTTCTTGTTAGGCCTTCCACTCTTTTCCCTCCCAGTCTACCAGCGCTCCTTTTTCGTCATCCCATCTCCACCATTTCCCCTCTATTCTTATTTTCCCGTGGTCTACCCACACGTATTTTCCTTTCTCTCTTTCTTCTCTTCCGATTTTTCTTAATGTCCATTGGGTCTACCTCTCCGCCCACGTTAAGTCATCTTCTATCCTTTCTTCCCGCCCTTTTAGCCTCTTTTTATTTTCCATTATTCTCCTTTTCAGCTCGCTCGACTTTGTTTTTACAAGTATCATGCTAGCGTATTTCCCTTTTTCCACCCCGCCTACCTCTTTCGCTTCTTCTATTGCGTCCTCCACCCCAATTATCTTTAGTATCTCCTCCGCCTTCTCTTTCACCCCCTCTTTTCTCACTTTCGTTCCTCTGATTGTTATGTTTCTCTTCCTCTCCTCTCTCTCTCTTTCTTCTCCCATTTCTTTTCTAGCTCAATGATCTTCTCATTGACCTTCTCACCTCCTAGCTCTTCTTTTCTTTTTTCTATGGACTCCTGCACCGTTTTATGCACTTTCTGTTCTATTTCATTCCATCTTGCCCCCTCTTCTCCTCTCTTTTCTAATTCCCCAATCCTTTTTATCAAAATTTCTATCTTCCCTTCCATTTCTCTCTTTTGCACCGCCCACATGAGCTCTCTTTTCATCGTATCTTCTTTTAGTTTGTCCATTTCTCCTCTTATTTCATTTCCCAGGGCCCTCATATTTGCCTCCACCCTTCCCATCTTCCCTCCCAAATCTTTTCCTAAATCTTTTATTTCCCCTACTCCTCCTTCGCCTTCTCTTCTTTCTTTTTTCTTCTCTCGTGACCTCCCCGTCAAGCTATTTTCTCAAAACATCCAATCATTTGTTTGCCTTCTCTCTTCGTCCTCTTTTTCTTTCGGGAGTACCTCTTCGTTTCGTTCCTCTCTTTTCCTTTTCCACATTTCCTCTAAGTTTGACATACTTCCCAAGCTTTGCTTTCTTTCCCTTCTCAGGACCTCTATATTGGAGGGCCTGCCTCTTTTTCCCCCTTTTTCCGGTTTCTCGAGTTCCTCCCTCGCCTCCCCTTCTTTCTTTTCCCTCGCCTCGTCCTCCATTCTCTGTGTTCCCGTCCTCTTCTCTGCTCCTTCTTCTTCTTTACCGGCCATCCCTTTGTTCCTGTGGCCACCGCCCTCTCTCCCCCAGGTGTCACTACTTTCGGCCTCTCCTCTCTGCTTGCCGCTCTTTTCTATCCTTTCTGGGTTCTAACCTCTAAACACTTCACTTTCTTATCGTCTAATTTCCTCTCCTTTCTCTCAAAATTGTTTTCTTCCTACACCTTCACACTATCTTTTCCCTTCCCGCTCACCCTCCTGCTGTCTTTATACTTTATTTCTTCACTTTTACGACTTTCTCACTCTTTATTCGCACCGTCTGGCTAAGCCCACGTTCGCACACGACCGTTGTCACAACGGAACTCCCTAATACTATTTAATTAATATTGTATTTAAATAAATATTTAATAATATTTAATTCATATTATTCTGAAATAAATATTTAATATTTTAATTCTATTTATATTATTTAATTTATATATTATATATCTGATAGATATTGGTCTGTGGGAAGGAATATAATATTATTTAATTAATATTGTATTTAAATAAATATTTAATAATATTTAATTCATATTATTCTGAAATAAATATTTAATATTTTAATTCTATTTATATTATTTAATTTATATTCTTTTAAAATTTGTTAACTTAATTGTATAAATTAAAAATAGATCAAATTCTATTATAATATCGTAAAATATTTAATAACGAGCCGCCTCCGCGGCATTTTTACTCGCCGACTTGGCAGGGGGATTTTTCTTGCCCCCGTTCTTCGACTCCGCAGGCTTGGTCCTTGATGCCTGTTCCTTGGGGCTGTTCTTGCCCCTTCAACGGCACTCTTCTTCTTCCTCTGGGAGGAGGAGGGGGCACAACCTTTTGCCCCCAATCGATGCCCCGCGGGCCGCCCCAGGTCCGCACAGAGGGGGCACCGCGGGGTGGCGCTACACTAGCTGGCCACGTGGCCCACTCTCGCTGCCTAACATGCCCTCTTTCCATGCAGCGATAGCACTGCAATGGCCGCGGTGGTAGCGCCTGTATTCTGGCCGACGACCACCCGACCAGAACCCTCCCAGAGGTGGATAACTTTTTGAGTGCCACTAGAGGGCATCTCGCCCAGACTGTCCCCATCCTTTGGGGGGAGGTGCGAATCTCCCCCAATTTAATTTCTTCAGCGGAGCAACCCCCCGCAGCGGCCAATGCGGCCGCCACCTCCGCCGGTGTGACCGAGTCGTCGAGACCGGTCACCCTAACCTCGCCCATTTTTATGGGGCGGGCAACCCTCACCTCGGTGCCACTGAACACCTGGCGGAGTCGGTCAGCCAACTTGGCAGCTCTCTCCGTCCTGTCCTCCCCGGGTAACTCGAGGACCATGCCACCGGTCCGAGCTCTTCCGGGCATCAACGCCGTGATGCCCAGCTCCTCCAACTTGACCCGCTCCCGGGCTAGGTTGATGGTGACCGCCGCAGTACGAGGAGGGCGGGGTGCCTTCTGCCTGGTAGGTTGGGCCCCTTGCCCTTAACCGCCGTGCCGCCCCTCTCTTCTGCCCGTTCTGGGCAACCACCTTGGAGCTCTGGGAGGGAGGGGCCTTTGCCGCTGCCGCCTTCATCTCTGCAGCTTTAGCGCGGCGGCCGACCACAGTCACCCAGGTCCCATCCGCCGTCCTCCGATGTTCTTCGACAATCCGGGCGATTCTAGTCTCCACAAATGATGCCGGTTGGTCGGGTGCTGAGGAGGGCCTCGGCAACTGCTCCGTGGCAGGCAGGGTCCTATTCCGCACCCGCCTCTCAGCTTCCTTCCTAGATGCAGTGGGGATGGTCGCAGCCGCAGCTCCGCCCTTAACATGCTCCGCCCTCTTAGGCGGGGGCTGGGCGGCTGTAATAGCGGCTTTGAACTCCGCACGGAGCCCCGACAGGCCCTTTTCGAGGAGAGCCGCAAATCCCCTCATCAGGTCGGGCTCGAGGCCACCAACCTTCCCCTCCTCTTTTCCAGGTGCAGCAGCTGGGATTGGGACTTACACCACGGGACATTCAGCCGGGCAAGACGGTAAGTCGAAAGCTTCGACTGCGTCCTTCCTCCTTTTCCTGCCCGCCTCTTCGCCAGACAACGGCGAGCCGGGCCTCGCCGATCTTTTGGGCGCCGGCACCTCTGTGGCAGCGACCCTGTACGTAATATCTGCCAGGCTATTTTGCAGGATGTTGATTTTGGCCTCCTGGGCAGGCACTTATTCCTCCCGCACCTTCAGCTGTTCGCGAAGCTCCTTCACCTCTTTATCGGCCCTGGCAGGAGCAGCCCTGATTCCCGCTTCCGTGTGGATGGCCTTAAGGTAGCGGGAGGCCATCCTCAGCTTGCGAACAAATGTCCCTTTCAGCCCCTTGGAGACGCCCGCGACCTCGTCGATGTCGCGGCACAACTCCAAGGACTGCGCAATAAGGTCGCGCGTGGGGACTTGACTTCCTCCGCCAGGTCCTCAGGGTCCGGGAGGGACCTGCTACCCCGACTCGGTTGTATAGGGTCCTCGTTAGGATCGAGCACCCTCCTCCCCTCCAGCAGGTCAAGTTCCCCGCGATGGACATCCAGGACTCTCTGCTTAGCCGCCGTGAGCCACACGTACTGGCCCGTGGTCGGCGGGCGACACCTCTTGCTCATGCGCCGTGCCTCCAGAGATACTGCCGAGGAGAGTGACTCGTCCGAGTCCAAGTCCACCTCACTCTCTCTGGATGCGGGGGCATCAGAGGCCGCCGGGGATACTCCGGTCCCTCCTCGAACCGGCCTTAGGGGAGGCCACTCCACATCCGCCCTAGTTAACCGGACGGATAGGCGGCGCACATCCGTTACCCTGCTAGTGCTGGGCTGCACCATATCCTCCGCGCCCGTTTCCCGTCTCGCGTCGTGTTGAACAGCCGCAGTCGTCATCGGTACGTCCCGTCCAGTGTTTGTTGTTGTTGTTGGAGTATTTAGTTTCAAGTCATCCATAGTGTTCCCACGAGTGGGTCGGTCTGTGGGTCCACCCGGGCAGAGCCGCCTTACCCGGGTAAGGCTAGTACAACCGGGGGGTCGCCAGATACCCCGGGGTTGGCGGCTAGAGACTGATGCACCCATCAGCCACCCCTGGCGCTGACTCAAGGGTGGCCCTCATCGCCGCGTACCGCAGCTTGGGGCTAGAGATTTTTTATAGCGGTTGTCATCCTCGCGTGTCGGCCAATGAAGGCAAGCCCCCCGTTCCAGCGAAACGTGACCACTGGGTTACGATGTAATAGCTTGGGCACTCCGGTTTCGCTACCCGCACCCGACCGCCACGCAGCCTGGCCCCTGGAGAACTGAACGACCGTGCAGCCACCTTTTCGCCTCTCCGACCCAGGCCTTGCCGGCAAGGGAGGCCCTGCCGGGATCCGTAGATCCCACCGGCATCGCCCCGGGTCATCTGCGAGGCTACTTCGACTGCAGCAAACGCCCCCCTTTCAGACGCATTGTACGACAGGCAGGGGTTACCGTGTCTGTATTCTATCCCCCAGTCGCAGGGGTGGTTATGATGGGTTTTCCTTCCCTTGGTGTTTGGTCCGCGGAAGCTATTTTATTTCACTCCTACCCTCCATGCACTCCGATAAGTGCATGGCGAGCATTCCCCTATCCGCCACCTGGGGACGCGCCACGTCTGGGTACCACCTCCGCGTCCAGCCAGTACACTTGGCCAGGTCCGTGGGTCCCCCTGAAACCTTTTTTTTTTTTTTTTTTGGTTCAGTTCGAAGGGGAAATGCGTTTGCACACGCGCGGGTTGGTTCCCTTTTCGTCTATTCGGCTAGATGGGACCCGGGCAGTGTGGGACTCATGTCCGACCTGAAGGGGCAGCCTGGCGCCCGTGAGGAGAGGGCAAACCCAAAGAGGCAACGCCAGAAGAGGGCAACCTGGCAACCCAACCCTTAAGGGTTGAGTTTAGCCCAAGAGTAGGCCACAGCCCTGAAGGGGCGACCTAGACGGGCAGCCCAGAGTGGGCACTCCCGAGGCTGCACATACTACCCACTAAAACCTCTCCCCTAACGTGGGCCGCCGGCCCCTTTTCAGTCGTTAGAATTCATAAAGGAATACCAGCGTATAGCCACAACGACGCTTCGGCACTTCAACGCATTTCGCGTTATTGCGGCCGCCAGCAAAAACGCCATGCGCTAGGCACATGGGGCATCTGCGGATCCACGCCGTTGCACCTCCGATCCAGCGGTAGGACATTTTCAACCTGTACGGTAAGGCACAGGATTTTTCTTCGACCACGACCAGGAACCGAAGTAAGCCCATTCCGGGTTGTCGCGCCATGTGTTCACCTGCCAGGACAGGAGCTTGCTCTTCGACGCGGCCAGGAACCGGGACATCGCATCTCCACGGCTGACCGTGTCCATCTTCGTCCACCATGGTTGGTTGATAATGATGATGTGGCTTATCCTTGCAGTCATCACGCCCACCTGACCTTCCACGAGGACAGGCCATTTTTCTTCGGCCACGACCAGGAACCGGAGCTCCTGCTCAACGGATGGTCGCGCCATGTGTTCACCTGTTTTAACAGGGCTTGCTCTTCAGCACAGCCAGGGCCCGGGGCGAGTCCTTTCCCCGGTTGACTGTGCCACATCTTGGTAGGCTGCAATCCTCGATGACCTGTCCCATACATACTTTACACACACACACACACGCTCATGACCAGCATAGCGCTTCGAGTAGCGCTTCGAATGCCCCAAATATGCAACGATAAATACTGAATAAATAATGAGTAAAGAATACATGAATAAATAAATGAATAAATGAATGAGTGAATGAATAAATAAATAATGAATAATGAATAGGAATTAATAAACACATGGAGCCCATGAATAGAATAGAGGAACAGCTGTCATAATAAGCATACTAAACATACTAAACATACTAAAACTGGTTAAATCAAATCACAAATACAACGGGAAATAAATATATATATGCATCTAATGCATCTAATGCAATAGAGCAGTTAATGAGTAGTTAACAGTAAAAGAAACAGTAAGCAATATGAGAACGTGAGAAACTGTGAAGTAAACATAAGTAGTATTGCACGCAAGCAGGCAAGCGAGCATATGTGAACTGGACATAAGCAAATGACCAACAAAACCTCCAAAACCTAAAACGTCAAACATACATGCATACAGCCGAGCAGCCAAATCGCAGAAGAGGAATATTTAACATTCAACACTAGCGCACAATATAATCACATAAAATTAAACTCAAGATAAACCATAAATTTGAAATGAAATAAACCAAGGATGTGAACCGTGATGTAAAATAAAGTCGCCAGACAGATAGCAAATAGCAAGCCAGCCATGAGAGAAGAGACGCAAACATAGCATAACATAGAATGCTACTAATTATTATCAGAGGTAAAGGTAAATAAGGTACAGTATAAAATATAGAATATAGGGTATAACCAGAAAGTAAGCTGGGAAGGAAATAAATAGGTGAGCGTAATGTAATACTAATAATTGAAACCATTCATTGAAACTATTAAGTTACTTAAATTTACTTGCAGGAACATTTACGCGACCACAACCTCAACGTGGTTGGCAAGCAAACATGATGGAGTACAATCAATGATCAAATGAAGGCAATAAAAAACAATTAGAAATTATTGCGAGCAAATCATCAATAAAGATAAGTAGCAACATATACCTCATAATGAGAATAATAGGAAGAGACAGAACTGTTATCATCAGAAATTAACCATAGTATTAAATGTAAAATGCAACATAATCCTAGTCTATTTGCAGAAAGCCCTAGCGCCAGCCAATGGAAGTGGAGGTAGAGTGTAATTAACGGATAATAGGAGAAGAGAATACCCATCTGATATAATATGTGCACATGAGACCTAAATCGGCATAAACCATAAGGCAGATCAAACAGTTCAAATAGTTATAAATTGAGTAGATTAGATTGTTACTGGATTATAATACCGCTCCGATAAGTATGGTATTAATATTAATACTGATACAGCTAAGTCGATGCAATACAGCGCGTGGTGAAAACTAATCAATAATAAACAATCAATAATAAACACCACATACAACCATATTACTACTAAATCATAATATAATGGTACAAGAAAACTAAACTACACTACAATAGATCAAAATTACTATGAACATATGTGCATATGTAATATGTAACGAAAACACTCCAAATATAATGATGCAGTTCCATTAAACCCCCTTTAATACCAATTAATAGAAAAGGCATATAGGTGTTAAACCAAGCCAGACACTCCTATAAGAAAGTCGTACGAGATCCACGGTCAAGAAATTCAAAGAATTTAAGGAACCATAACGCATATATGTATGTATAGAAAACCATAAAGACATTGTATCATGCAGGACGGACTACCGCAGCGTATGCCTCATTGAGCACCAGCCGCACTAACCAATACTGAACTAACACTTTCCAAATCAGAATCAAAATCAGAATCAGAATTGTAATTAAGAAAGGGTAATTAATGTACAAAAGATTGCATAAAGTACCGTAAGTATTCAAAATACACAGATTCACAACTGTCACAGCTGCACTAGAATTGAATTAAACATAGTATGCAAAACAGTATCCTGAGGGGGGGTACGAAGAGCTACAAAAGAGCAGTGAATAATATTATAGGAACATGGAACGTAAAACGTAACACTCAATTGAAGATGAAGTCACTGAAACATGTCAAGTGACCAAGAATAAAAATAAGAAAAGAATAAGGATAATGAATAGTGAACGGCGAACAATAAACCAATAAACCAATAAACCAATGTCGTTACACGTCATTCATATCTAAATTGCTAAAGGATATATGATACATCTTATAGTCCACAATTAATTGACAATGCCTGGGAACCCAAACAACCCCCGAAAGCTTAGAAACAATGCATGATACTACAAGAGGAACTAAGGTGCTAAGAACTAAGAAACAAGAAACCAGAATCAGAATCAAACCTACCCTTAAAATATGCAAAGGGATGATAAGCGCAATATACGTATATGATATAAACTCATTAATCCATCCAATGCAGATAGACTCTTCTAAATTCCATAATACAAGACCCATTAAACTAAGTCAAATAAATATAACCGCAAATATAATCGCATATACAATCATCACAGATATAACCACAGATATAACCAATACAATACGATAACAATACTATAATACAATATTTCAACATAATACAATATAACATAATATAATATAACATAATACAGCATATAATATATAATATATAATAGTAAGTAATGTAAATGCACCGAATGCATAAAATGCACAAAACGGAGCTAATGATACCACATTAACAAATACACTGCAATTACACTACAATACAATACCTCCGAGCGTAACACATTAGTACGCGCACTGTCACAGCAATCACATCCGCACGAATAAATACAAAATTTAAATTAGAAAATTCAAAGTTCAATAATTTCAATAAATTCAATTCAATTAATTAATTAATTCAGTTCAATTGACACTTATCACTTAACACTTCGTATCACATCACATCATAGATGACCGATGACCATGTCAACGTCAACTAAGATAGGAAACCGGGCGAAGTAAAATAAAGAGCGCGACCATAAACCATAAAGAACATAGATACCTAGTGTTCGAATTCCCTAGTCCATACCATAATGATTATCGACCATCAAATTAACCACCAATTCATCAAATTAATTAACTAAATATACAGAATATATAAACGTTGTAACGTGATGACACCCGTGCCCCCCCCCCCCCCGTTACAATCGCTGCGCTTTCCCCCACCTACGCGCCCACCTAATAATAACCTCTAACCCTTCCTTCACCTTACCCCTTTCCCCAGCCACCGGTGTCGGACCGTTGGAGGCGACGGACAGGTCAACAAGGATCACCCCCACAAGGAGCATCGAGGCCGGCGACAGACCCACCCCTCCAATAAACGGAGCAACGTGGCACTCCCAAGGAATCTCCCAGAAACTAAGATGAAGCGGCCCAAATTGACGCAAACGCCCACCCGGAGCCATCTGTCGCCGAGCCCGAAGACCTCAGCCCACCCGTCACTGCAGGAAGTCCGTCAGCCCCATCGACCCCGATCACCGGTGTATCGAGTATCGATAATCGATCAGTCCCGTGCCGAAAAAGGCCCCCTTCCAAAACCCCATCCCCTCCCAAAATATCCCGCGACGGTCTCGTCGTCGCAGCGGCGACGACGAGCCGTTATTGAGCCCTGGGCTATCATTGTAGAAGCGTTCCGAGAATAAAGATTTTGTATTGCGATTTGAGAGTTATAGAGGATTATAGAGTGAGTTGTGTGAGTGTAAGCCCTTTTCCTTAATTATTGAGATCTTGTATAGTTTGAGTTTGGCAACGGATACCCCCCTTCTCGTTTTGGAACCCTTTTTTTGTCAACCCCTATTTTTGGAAACTACGCGTAACGTAGAGACCCCGCGAGAACCCATCCCGACCCTGCACCTTCCTGTCCTCCACTATTTCCTCCTCGCGCACTCCCCCGCGAAATTGTATGGACGAAAGTGCCCGGGAACCCTTCCCTTTGTGAACACCCCATACCCCTTTCCCCTTTTGATTTCGGTTGCCACATTACGTGGCTGGCGCCCAACAACTTTGTATTTTGCGACGTCCCCGTTTTGTATAGAGTGAACCCCCGAAAGGGTCACAACGCTCAAAAGCGAAAAGCGGAAATAAAAGCGAAAATACTTCAACAAGCGCGCCAGTTACCCGGTACACACAGTTATCGACTGCAAAACCATCCATCGTGCAGCCGCGCAATCCTAGGAATCCATACTTACCATCAAACTTATCATCAAAGGTAAGTCTGATATACAGTACTTTCACAAAGGTATAAAGCACACGAACATCAAATCAAGCTTCCAGACAGATCAAGATGGAGGATAAATCAGTTAGTAAACTCAATACTACGGTTATTTATTATATATAAATATGAATCATACGTTTGTAATAGGGTGGAATGAAATAAATATAAATTACATATAAATTACAAATTACATACAATAAGGAAAAATAAAATGAAATCAAATGAATCAACCCGAATAAGATCCACAGATTGCGCAGATTGCAGGACACACTGTATTACTACATATCGCGCCGCAGAAAACAGATTATACAAAACAACAGACCAACAGAACAACAGAATCAACGGAATCAGGAATCGCCACAGAACGAAGGGCCGAATAAATAAATAGAATAAAACATTTAACTTAGACAAAATCAACCAGTAAAGTCAAACAACGTCAACAACGCATGCGATCAGGAAAGTCCCGTGAGCCCAATAAAAACAACTGTCGGTCAAATAATATTAGTTAGTAAAATAAAATAATAAGTCAATGAAACTAGAATAAATCATGGTAACAGGCAACTAGCAGAAATGAAATATGAAGCAGAAATGAATCAATAAATCAAGAAAAATCGAATCAGATCAATGTATAGCTTTAATCAATCAACATCAAAATGAAGGAATGAATGAATAATAAATGAATGAATGTATGTAAACTGAATGCAGGTAAAACAGCTAAGGATATTCACAAATTGGGAACTACAGAAAGTGTGTAACGCGCAACATACGTAACCAACATAACCGACATACATAGCCAACATAATGTAATGTAATGCAATGAAATGTAATATAATGTAAAATAATAAATACAGCAAATGAGTTATATTCCAACTAAATATAACCTCAGGCCTTATTGGCTCAATCCCCACTACTGTATAAATTATAGATTATACGATTATAAGTCATAGTGTTCGAAAATGCGTTGATTTCAACCGTCGCCACACGAACCGCGGCAGCACTCTTCAGCGCGACCAGCAGCCACCTTGGATGCCGGTCAGGCTGACCAATCACCGAGCTTGACGTCACCGGGAAGAAGCCAACGGCTCTTACTACGACGAAGCCGGTGGTTCGGCCATTACGGTTTTGTATCGTTACGGTAAACACGTGCAGTACAGCCGTGTGAAGTTGGCCCCCCAATATTAAAATTTTTTAAATCTTCTTTTTGCAAACGTTTGCCCATCGTTTGCCCATTAATGCCCCGTTGGAATTTTCGTTTGCCCCTATTTAGTTTAAAAGTTACAAGCAATTCAATTTTGGGGGTGCCCACTTCACGTTGGCCCCCCCAATATTAAAATTTTTTAAATCTTCTTCTTGCAAACGTTTGCCCATCGTTTGCCCATTAATGCCCCGTTGGAATTTTCGTTTGCCCCTTTTTAGTTTAAAAGTTACAAGCAATTCAATTTTGGGGGTGCCCACTTCACGTTGGCCCCCCAATATTAAAATTTTTTAAATCTTCTTCTTGCAAACGTTTGCCCATCGTTTGCCCATTAATGCCCCGTTGGAATTTTCGTTTGCCCCTTTTTAGTTTAAAAGTTACAAGCAATTCAATTTTGTAAAATTCAAAATCTTTTTTTTGGGAACATTTGCCCACGAATACCCCGTTTGAATTTTC
This sequence comes from Osmia bicornis bicornis, assembly GCF_907164935.1. Classification (NCBI taxonomy): domain Eukaryota; kingdom Metazoa; phylum Arthropoda; class Insecta; order Hymenoptera; family Megachilidae; genus Osmia; species Osmia bicornis. The sequence continues at coordinate 24,936 of NW_025791095.1, forward strand.
TCCCTCCAGTTAAAAGAATCATACGCAATTAAATTTAAGTAAGATATTATATTCACTCTCGTTTGTGAGTTCTCCCACCATCTTACAACCAGCGCGACTTACTTGTGCTCTCTCGTGGAACCCGCTATAGACGCATATGCCTTAATGCGCATGTCTCTTCCATATCCCCTCCATACGCTTTAAGCGCGTACCGCCGCACTCGATTGTTTTACAGCGTATCATCTTTACATAACTTACGTTTTAGCGACATTCATCTACTAACGGAGCTCTCTGAACAAACCGCATAACTGAGTTGGTTACATAACAAACTTCTTTTATCTTCCCATATGTCTTGCAATAATAAGACAGGTTCTTTGACATTATAAAAGCAAATTTATTGTAACTAGTTGTCTTTGCTATTTGATTTTATGATTTGTTTATCTAAGTTAAGCAACAATTGCTTTTGATTTCTTGTATTTAAAAATGCCACGAGCAGCCGCTGTTTCCACAAACGAGATTATTGATGCTCTCGCAAAAGCTGATATTTTTCAAGACACAAAAGGGACACTTAAGCCGCGCTCCAGCAAAGTTTGGGATGATCTTTGCGCATTATTGGAAAATAAAATTAAACGTGATACTTTATTTTTGCATGTACAAAAAGACAGAAATGGCGTACTAAGTAAAATAAAACAACAAATGAATATAACAGATATAAATGAAATAAGTGTAAATAGATCGAAAGATGATTCAGATGATCGATCTACTGAAAGTACAAGTAGCAGTGTTAGCGGCATCTGCAAAGATAATTATAATTGTCCAAATTTATTATTTGACTTAGATATAGATGATGCTTCATGGAATAGTATTGCGCCAGTTTCTGTTATTTACAAGGAGAAAGGTCGATATAGCAACAAGCGTCGTTATACCGTATTAAAACAGGGTTGGACGGATGTTATACAGAAAGCTTCCTGGGGAAAAAGTAAATTACCTTGCGCATATTCTTTTAAGAGAGCAAAGATTTTTGATTGTGAAAATCGAGTATATCTAGAAATAATTGGCAAATGCAAAGAATGCGGTGCAACCTTTAAAGGACATTGTTTAAAAAAGCCCATTCCTGGTCACGGCATTAAAATTTCTGTGAAAACGGCAGATACTCGAGGAATTCCCCACGTTAGCAAACGTATGCTTGTAGGATTAGAAAGACAAAAAGTTGGAGAAGAATTGCTTTCTATAAAGGCTGCTAATTGGCGTTACAAGGCAACAAATGTTATGGTATATGGAGATCCAGAACCTAGCCATTTATATAGTAGCAGTGTTCTCAGAAAAGCCCGTCAAGAAGCAAAAGATAAAGATTTAGGATTATATAAGATTCCCGATCCTCTTATGTCACTACAAAAAATAAAATATAATGTAGAATTTGCAAGTATAATACGGGAAATAGCACTGGACAAATTTTATTGTATGTACTGGTCGCCGATGCAGCTTGATTTATATAAAGATATTATAAAAACTAAAGTACCTTTATCAATCGACGCCACTGGATCAATAGTCCACAAATTAAAAAGACCTAATGACCAATCCAGTGCAATTTTCTTATACCAGGCTATTGTCCCATCTTCAAAAGGAATATTTCCTGTTTTCCAGATTCTTTCAGAGAAGCATGATGCAAATACCATATCTTATTTTATAAAAGAATGGCTACGATCCGGCGCTCCTGCGCCATATGAAACTGTAACGGATTTTTCATTTGCTTTATTAAACGGCATTTCCTTAGCTTTTAATGAATGTAGTTTGAAAACATATATGGACTACTGTCTACATCATCTTTCTGGCAAAAGTATTCAGACCGCAATAAAGTGTTACATTCGTGTAGATATAGCTCATATAATAAAAATGATCACGAAGTGGAAGTGTTTCAATGACAAAGTTCCACGTATTAAAGATTTCTATGTTCGGTGTATTGGTCTTATGACAACTTGTAAATATAGTTCAGATTTTGAAAAAATGATGTCAGCCGTTCTTATAGTTTGTTTAAGTGAATGTGATGACAGTGGGACTGATTGTGAAAAACAAGAAACTTTCCTTTTAAACGCGATTCAAACATTTCTAATAGAATTGTATGAAGAAAGCAACGATGATGTAAATGTCTCTACAGAACCCACTCAATTAACAGATCTCAATGAAGAGTTTGATTGTCCACAATTAATAAAAATATACGACAACGCTAAATTGATAGCTGAAAAAACGCGTACATTAATGCGACCCAATCCCTATTACGCTCCAGAATTCGCAAAACATTTTATGCGATTGTGTCGTTATTATGTTTTGTGGACAAACGTAATGTCTGAATGCAGCAGAACAAATTATGCTATAGCAAGTTCAGCGAGATCTGAATCATATTTCAATGAAATAAAAAACATTATACTGTGCGACGACAGTAAACCTCTTAGAATTGATAAATTTATCATAAAGCATATTCGTTCAATTATAGCCACATGTAAAATTGAACGTGCTGCTTATAATGAGGTTTTAAATATACATGAAGTTTCATCAGAAATATCCAAAGCCACCGAAAGAGTAGATTGTTCTACTTTTACGACAAAAGTAGCCGAATTATCAGAAAATATGAATGATGTTTCAGAAAATTCAGAGCAATATTTGCAAGAAGAAGAAAACTGGCGCGGACAGAATATCAGGAAGCCTAGTGAGCATGATAAAATGATTCCGTCTAAAAGAGGAAAGTATTTACAGGCTTGTCCAAATGTTACTTTAATGCATAATCGTCCTTTACGCAAACGGAAAAATATGATAATACAAAATGGCAATTTACTTGCTCCTGTAAAACTAGAAAAAGTAAAAGTTCAAGTTATGAATACCTGCTCATTTGATTCACTTATTGAACTAATAGCCAATGGATACTCGAATTATATTGTATATCAAAGATGTGTGAAAGCAGAATTTTCCGATTCTGAGTTTTTTCATTTAGTAACTGACTATGCACTAAATACAGCGACAAGCAAATGGTACATTAAAAGAGCACTTTGCTTTTCTAAAGCTTTTGATAAACCTCTGACAAACACACTGGATTGTTCATATAATATATCGAATTTAATTTTAAAGTTATTACATTCTGTACCAAGTACAATTAATGAGTTCAACTGTAAAAAATGTAAAATTAGTTCCAAAATTATTAAACCAGTGCTGCAAATAGAATCACAGCCAATATTAACTGAAGGATTAAAAATCGGTTTAGAGAAAAGTCTTAATAAATATTTTTCAAAAACAAACAAGAAAATTTATTGTAATTCCTGCAAGAGATACGGATATGAATCTAGAGAGCCGGGCCCACATCTGTTAATTGATACAGAACATCCTTTTATCAGTATGCTTCAAATAGATCTCGGATTTTCATCCGAAATACCTCTATCTGAAATACCACACTCCATTATGATAAAAAATGTTAAATATGTTTTAATAGGTATCATACATTTTATTCCACCCGAAATTGAAAATGGCATTGGTCATTATACTGCGTTTTGCAAAACAGTAACTGGATCATGGAAGGAACATAATGATCTAAAATTTAAAGCAGATATAATTCCAATTGGATCCCTATCAAACATACTAGTTCGACCGGCAATTATAGGGTATGTTAAAGTATCAAATTAAAATGAAAGATACATAATAATCTCACACTAAATATATAAGTCTCATAAATAAAAAATTTAAAAAAGAAGAATAAAAAAATAAAATAATAAAAAAAATAAAAAAATAAATAAAAAAATAAAAAAAAGATAAAAAAAATGAATAAATGCATAAACACACACAACACATAAACACCTATTCCCACACACCTACACACATACGCACACACAAACACAAGAGGTGTAAATCCGACCGAGCAACATCCACGTTGTACACCTTGGGTAAAGCTAATGCCGGCGGTGTTATAAATTTTAACAACTTGTGCCATAAAAAATGTTATTCCAAACGAATAAACGAGAGTGAATACAATATCTTACTTAAATTTAATTGTGTATGATTCTTTTAACTGGAGGGAGAAAATTCAAACGGGGTATTCGTGGGCAAATGTTCCCAAAAAGAAGATTTTGAATTTTACAAAATTGAATTGCTTGTAACTTTTAAACTAAAAGGGAGCAAACGAAAATTCGAACGGGGCATTAATGGGCAAACGATGGGCAAACGTTTGCAAAAAGAAGATTTAAAAAATTTTAATATTGGGGGGCCAACGTGAAGTGGGCACCCCCAAAATTGAATTGCTTGTAACTTTTAAACTAAAAAGGGGCAAACGAAAATTCCAACGGGGCATTAATGGGCAAACGATGGGCAAACGTTTGCAAAAAGAAGATTTAAAAAATTTTAATATTGGGGGGCCAACGTGAAGTGGGCACCCCCAAAATTGAATTGCTTGTAACTTTTAAACTAAATAGGGGCAAACGAAAATTCCAACGGGGCATTAATGGGCAAACGATGGGCAAACGTTTGCAAAAAGAAGATTTAAAAAATTTTAATATTGGGGGGCCAACGTGAAGTGGGCACCCCCAAAATTGAATTGCTTGTAACTTTTAAACTAAAAAGGGGCAAACGAAAATTCCAACGGGGCATTAATGGGCAAACGATGGGCAAACGTTTGCAAAAAGAAGATTTAAAAAATTTTAATATTGGGGGGCCAACGTGAAGTGGGCACCCCCAAAATTGAATTGCTTGTAACTTTTAAACTAAATAGGGGCAAACGAAAATTCCAACGGGGCATTAATGGGCAAACGATGGGCAAACGTTTGCAAAAAGAAGATTTAAAAAATTTTAATATTGGGGGGCCAACTTCACACGGCTGTGCAGTACTGATTCAAAAAATTTCTAGTGCAATTAACGAATTTCGATTCTAAAGAACTCAGCATCGCAACGCGAATTCTGTGCCGACGGCCAACGCGAACTCGCGGTTAATCTAGTTTGTGCAAATCCACGAAATTAGTAGAATTTCGTGGTGACCACGTGTTGAACCAACACTGTTCATCAATGTCCAACAATGAAATACAGTTCATAGTGTATTTGTGCCTGTAAATATACATTGTTTGTTTTGTGCAATCTCAAGTGCATTCATTTTCAATTGCCGTCTCACTGCCGATCCTACATTCCGAACCGGTTCTCAATCGCAAACTCAAGACCTCCTTACAATCTCGAACACTTTTGAACACATAGATTGCAAATTGTAAATTGCAAATTGTAAATTGTAAGCGATTGCGTCCATACAAATGCAAAAGGAATAAAAATTTACACCGAAAGATGTATAAGGATAAATCAAAGCACGCCTCGCAAGCATCCAAGTTTCTGCCACGCGCGTAAATCCGGCCGTAAATAAACAGGCTTGTATGCACTCTCGTACAGGGACTTTCCAACAACCAGGCAACTGGGCAGCATGCATCGATTCAGAGAAAAGAAGAGAGATCCATATTGGGGCCTTGCAAGACAACACAATCGGCCAGCGTCGTCGCTCCAAACGACAATAAACAGCCGTTCAAAACGAACGTCTTACCGATTAGGTAAGGAAGAAGAAACACTGTGGCCCCTTTCTTTGAGGTAACTCTGCACTATTCTAAGCTATATTCACTATTCCCAGCTGTAAATGCCACTTCCAGCGCAGCTGTGCAGAAGAAGACCCAGAAGAGGAAGAAATATCTCGGAATATGTGCGTGACGCCCCTTTCCTTGAGGAAAATCTGCAAATATCTCGGAAACGGTGCGAGCTATGGCAAAATGTTAAGTGACCTTTTTTGTAGGAAATTAACTTTCCTACTATTTATGTTCTATAATATTTTTTGATCAGATGCGTAGTTTTCGAGATATATCGAAATGTTTAAAAGTTCCGACGCCGCACCAACATTATAAGGATGGAGAAACATTGTGGCCCCTTTGTTTGAGGTAACTCTGCACTATTCTAAGCTGTAATCATTATTCCGAGCTGTAAATGCCGCTTCCTGCGCAGCTGTGCCGAAGAAGAACAAGAAGAAGAAGAAATATCTCCGAATATGTTCGTGACGCCCCTTTCCTTGAGGTACATCTGCAAATATCTCGGAAACGGTGCGAGCTATGGCAAAATGGTGAGATACGTTTTTTGTGTAAAATTAAATTTCCTACTATTTATGTTTTATAATATTTTTTGATCAGATGCGTAGTTTTCGAGATATATCGAGATATTTTAAAGTTCCGAAGCCGTACCAACATTATAAGGAATAAGAAACACTGTGGCCCCTTTCTTTGAGGTAACTCTCCACCATTCTAAGCTGTATTCACTATTCCGAGCTTGATCAGATGCGTAGTTTTCGAGATATATCGAGATATTTAAAAGTTTCGAAGCCGCACCAACATTATAAGGAAGAAGAAACACTGTGGCCCCACTCTTTGATGTAACTCTGCACTATTCTAATCTGTATTCTCTATTCCGAGCTGTAAATGCCACTTCCAGCGCAGCTGTGCAGAAGAAGAACAAGAAGAAGAAGAAATATCTCGGAATATGTGCGTGACGCCCCTTTCCTTGGATATAATGATATTGTTATTAAATGTACATTGTTCCGTAGGAAGGAATCAGCATATTACATTATATCTACTGTAGATATAGTAATAATGATATTGTTCATAATTGTACATGGTTCAGTAGGAAGGAATCAGTACATTACATTATATCTAATGTAGATATAGTAATAATGATACCGTTATTAAATGTATAATACATATCTAATGCAGATATAGTAATAATGATATTTTTAATAATTGTACATTGTTCTGTAGGAAGGAATCAGTATGTTAAATTATATCTAACGTAGATATAGTAATAATGATATTGTTATTAAATGTACCTTGATCTGCAGGAAGGAATTAGTATATTACATTATATCTAATGTAGATAGAGTATTAATGATATTTTTATTAAGTGTATATTACACATCTAATGCAGATAAAGTAATAAAGATATTGTTATTAAATGTACATTCAACTGCATGAAGGAAAGAGTATATTGCATTATATCTAATGTAGATATAGTAATAATGATATGGTTATTAAATGTACATTGTTCTGTAGGAAGTGTTACGTCCGGATTATTCTAATAATCTGACCGTGGCTAGGATCTATTATGTTATTTTATTGTTATTTATTTTCAATAGTTTACTAGCTAATGTACCTAATTTGTGTGCCTCGTCGGTGCGACGCACTTGGAAGTACCCCAGGCGAGGAACACAAAAAAGGCAATATTCGGCTCTTTCGAATAATTCAAATTAATCTTCCTTGGGACGATTGCCGTTGGAACTACGTTTGGAAATGTACAGAAGTTTGAAATCGTTAAGGTCAAAGAAAGGTATCATAAGATCCCTCGCCGCGCGGTTAAGCAGTGCGACGCACATGGAGGAATGCCAGCTTAACTGCGCAGAATAAAGAAAATGCGATTTTCGCCCTTATTTTACAAGCGGATACCTCTCATACCTGCAAAGCATGCGTCAACCGATCCTTCCACGGGAGAATGAGTGCAATAACGAATGAAAGTGATTGGTTTGAATAATATGAAACGATCTGTGAGTTTGAAAACGTCGTCGAACGTTTAGGAACGTTCGAGACAACGGTCTACGGGGATCGTGAATGCGTATTGTCACGAATAGGCAACAAAAACTGCCAAGCAATGTTCTGGAACAAATTCCAAGAATATGTTAACGGATATATGTATATTATTCGATATGCGTGAACTTGCGAAAACGCGAATAGAATGTTCCCGAAACTAATTGAAATTAAAACATCAATCTCTTTGTCACGGAAGCCGGAAATGCGTGTAATAAAACAAACATCGATTATAAAATACCTCGAATGAATCAAAGCCCTAATACTATTATTTACGCGAATATTATAACAATTAACATAAATACAACGTTAATCGACACCAGAGTGTGTTCCTAAAAACTTCGTTAATTTATTAAGAACCGAATAAGATCAAATAAAAGTATTTCGAAGATTCTAGAAGGCATAGAAATTGCGACGCACGAAATTCATGAAGCGCTGTAGGGGTAAAAGAGAAAGACGGTCAACCATTAGACAGAGTCAGAAGAAGGTCAAGGAGGGATGAGAACTCGGGAAACGCGCCTAGACAAAACCAATACGCGCGGGCCTTCCCCTTCGACACGTACCCCGATTTGCCAAATGATGTCCCCACTTTGGGCCCATGATCGCGGGTCGAACCCTGAGATACGATCGCTTGACTGAGGCAAATGAATCTTCGTCGAAAAATCGCAAGGTACGTGACGGGGAGCCCGTGTCCGCGTAGAGACAGAGTTGTCTACGGTATCGTGAGATCGGATTGCTCGGCAAAGTTCCTCCGTGTAACGAGGCAGAGTGTCGGGAGTGTGTCAAATCGCGATTATCGTGTCAAAGACTCATACGGATACGTAAAATCCTTTCACACTTTTCAATATCCTATCCTTTTCTCTTTCTATTTTAAATCGTCCGTTAATTAATATATTTCATTTTCGCGTCGCGTTGTATTTCGTATGTTTTGTGAATCGTATTCCGTAATTCGTAATTCGTACAAGGCTCAAACGCGAACGCGTAGTGCGTGTGCAAATTAGTTCTCATCCTCTCTTCGATTTTCCAGATTTCAGACCATCACCACAGCGTCCAAAATACGGAATTTATCGCAAATATTTTACTTTATGTATTACATCGAATTGGTGAGTTGCACATTTTATATCTTCGTTAACACAACGAATCTGGTGTCGAGTGAGGGCAAAACGGCAATCTGACAGACTGCTAGTCGTGGAAGTATCCAACTAGATCGACCCGTTCTAATTGTAAAAATCGAGGTAATCAACAAAATAATTTTCCGTCTAAACGCGCACGAAGACGGCCCATGAGACCGTTAGTTCCTGGAAGTATCGAACTGGGTCCGTCTTCTTTCGGATCGTAAAATATAGTAAAACAAAGATATAATAAAACACCGAAATTCGAATCACAATCTTTAAAGTCAGCGTAGCTTTTTCCTGTCAGTTTTCTGTTGAAAGTTTGTTCATTTACTTACAGTAATTTAACATCCGTTCTAACATATTATTTTCTAACATTTTACTCATATATTTTAAACAGCTCGTATACTTTGTGAACTAAACTATTTTGTTGTACCTATTTTTCTCAAAATTATACACATCTTACCCATATTCAACTTTTAATCATTTGCATTCAAACACCCTTAACATTTCCTTATTAACACGCCTACCTTCTTGCACGAATTCACGCGAGGGGCCTGTATAGGACCACAGCATTGACGAACTCAATAATTACATTCAGAATCTTACTTCAAATTAAACGATTCTTTTTAAATTGTTCTGATCGTTATCGACCTAACATCGTCGAGCGCGATTGGGACTGGAGGCAGCGAATAATACCGTTCTCATCCGCGTATCAATCATTAATTAATTTTCTTTTCTTATTATTTTTAAATTTGTACGTCGCGCGCCGTATCACGCTCGCGACGTACCAAAACTAACGCCTGTGATGATATAAATGCACATTTTCGCTGCATTTAGCCAAAAAATCGAACTTTAGTTGCGCTCCGAAATATTTCAAGGTCCTAGCGGCGTATTGCTTCGCCTCTTAGAACCGATTAGTCGAAAATTTTAACAATCTTATTTTTACATTCTGTACGACTGATCCATCGTTAAACGCTATTAAACTAACGCCAATGATGATATAAAGGTACATTTTCGCTCCATTTAGCCAAAAAATCGAACTTTAGTTGTGCTCCGAAATATTTCAGTCCTGGCGGCGTATTGCTTCGCTCTTAGAACCGCTTAGTCGAAAATTTTAACAATCTTATTTTTACATTCTGTACGACTGATCCATCGTTAAACGCTATTAAACTAACGTCCGTGATGATATAAGTGTACATTGTCGCTGTATTTAGCCAAAAAATCGAATTTTATTTACGCTCCGAAATATTTCAACGTCGTGGTGGCGTATTGCTTCGCCTCTTAGAACCGATTAGTCGAAAATTTTATCAATGTTATTTTTACATTCTGTACGACTGATCCATCGTTAAACGCTATTAAACAAAGGCTAGTGATGATATAAATGTACATTTTCGCTCCATTCAGCCAAAAAATCGAACTTTAGTTGCGCTCCGAAATATTTCAAGGCCCTGGCGGCGTATTGCTTCGCTCTTAGAAGCGGTTAGTCGGAAATTTGAACAATCTTGTTTTTACATTCTGTACGACTGATCCATCGTTAAACGCTATTAAACTAACGTCCGTGATGGTATAAGTGTACATTTTCGCTACATTTAGCCAAAAAATCGAACTTTATTTGCGCTCCGAAATATTTCAGTCCTGGCGGCGTATTGCTTCGCCTCTTAGAACCGATTAGTCGAAAATTTTAACAATCTTATTTTTACATTCTGTACGACTGATCCATCGTTAAACGCTATTAAACTAACGCCTGTGATGATATAAATGTACATTTTCGCTCCATTTAGCCAAAAATCGAACTTTAGTTGCGCTCCGAAATATTTCAAGGTCCTGGCGGCGTATTGCTTCGCCTCTTAGAACCGATTAGTCGAACATTTTAACAATCTTATTTTTACATTCTGTACGACTGATCCATCGTTAAACGCTATTAAACTAACGCCTGTGATGATATAAATGTACATTTTCGCTCCCTTTATCCTAAAAATCGAACTTTCGTTGCGCTCCGAAATATTTCAAGGTCCTGGCGGCGTATTGCTTCGCTCTTAGAACCGATTAGTCGAAAATTTTAACAATCTTATTTTTACATTCTCTACTACTGATCCATCGTTAGACGCTATTAAACTAACGCCTGTGATGATATAAATGTACATTTTCGCTCCATTTAGCCAAAAAATCGAACTTTAGTTGCGCTCCGAAATATTTCACGGTCCTGGCGGCGTATTGCTTCGCCTCTTAGAACCGATTAGTCGAAAATTTGATCACTCTTATTTTTACATTCTATACGACTGATCCATCGTTAAATGCTCTTAAACTAACGCCTGTGATGATATAAATGTACATTTTCGCTCCATTCAGCCGAAAAATCGAACTTTAGTTGTGCTCCGAAATATTTCAGTCCTGGCGGCGTATTGCTTCGCCTCTTAGAACCGATTAGTCGAAAATTTTATCACTCCTATTTTTACATTCTATACGACTGATCCATCGTTAAACGCTATTAGACTAACGCCTGTGATGTTATAAATGTACATTTTCGCTGTATTTAGGTAATTTAATTTCCTACAAAAAAGGTCGCTTAACATTTTGCCATAACTCGCACTGTTTCCGAGGTATTTGCAGATTTCCCTCAAGGAAAGGGGCGTCACGCACATATTCCGAGATACAGTAATGCTTCGAAATAAGCAAGTTGCTCGGGACCGAACAGTTGCTTATTTCGAAGCAGGTATGCTATTCGGCTTGACTTTGTTCTCTAAACGGGACGATAAGGAACGCGAGAAACGAGTCAGAGATCCGAGGTAGCGGCAAATCACAAAGTGATCGGCCGAGCAGGGATGTTATTTTTTGAACAAGGATAGAATATAGCATGCCCTCTCATTCTCGCACTATGCTTTATTTCGAAGCAAATATACCAGACTGAGAAAGCATTATATATATTCCATCCATCTTCTACTAACCGATGTCACTGCTGAGTCGAGCGTGAAATTTATTACGCTAAACATCGGCTTCGCGCGTTCATGGACCTCTCACTCATTTCTCGTACCTCTCACTTTGCGGGCGACTTCAAACAAAGAAGAGGGGATAGCGAGTTGCTTATTTCGAAGCAGAGAGCACTTGCTTATTTCGAAGCATTACTGTATTTCTTCGTCTTCTTGTTCTTCTTCTGCACAGCTGCGCTGGAAGTGGCATTTACAGGTCGGAATAGTTAATACAGCTTAGAATAGGGCAGAGTTACCTCAAAGAAAGGGGCGATAGTGTTTCCTCTTGCTTACAATGTTGGTACGGCTTCGGAACTTTTAAATATCTCGATATATCTCGAAAATTACGCATCTAATCAAAAAATGTCGTAGAACGTAAATAGTAGGAAATTTAATTTCCTACAAAAAATGTCTCTTAACATTTTGCCATAGTTCGCACCGTTTCCGAGATATTTGCAGATTTACCTCAAGAAAAGGGGCGTCGCGCACATATTCCGAGATATTTCTTCTTCTTGTTCTTCTTCTGCACAGCTGTGCTAGAAGTGGCATTTACAGCTCGGAATAGTGAATGCAGCTTAGAATAGTGCAGAGTTACCTTAAAGAAAGGGGCCACAGTGTTTGTTCTTCCTTATAATGTTGGTGCGACTTCGGAACTTTTAAATATCTCGATATATCTGGAAAAGTATGCATCTGATCAAAAAATGTCATAGAACATAAATAGTAGGAAATTTAATTTCCTACAAAAAGTTTTCTTAACAGTTTGCCATACCTCGCACCGTTTCCGAGATATTCGCAGATTTACCTCAAGGAAAGGGGCTTCACGCACATATTCCGAGATATTTCTTCTTCTTCTTGTTCTCCTTCTGCACAGCTGTGCTCTAAGTGGCATTTACAGCTGGGAATAGTGAATACAGCTTAGAATGGTGCAGAGTCACCTCAAAGAAAGGGGCCACAGTGTTTGTTCTTCCTTACCTAATCGGTAAGACGTTCGTTTGGAACGGCTGTTTATTGTCGTTTGGAGCGACGACGCTGGCCAATTGTGTTGTCTTGCAAGGCCCCAATATGGATCTCTCTTCTTTTCTCTGAATTGATGCATGCTGCCCAGTTGCCTGGTTGTTGGAAAGTCCCTGTACGAGAGTGCATACAAGCCTGTTTATTTACGGCCGGATTTGCGCGCGTGGCGGAAACTTGGATGCTTGCGAGGCGTGCTTTGATTTATCCTTATACATCTTTCGGTGTAAATTTTTATTCCTTTTGCATTTGTATGGACGCAATCGCTTACAATTTACAATTTGCAATTTACAATTTGCAATCTATGTGTTCAAAAGTGTTCGAGATTGTAAGGAGGTCTTGAGCTTGCGATTGAGAACCGGTTCGGAATGTAGGATCGGCAGTGAGACGGCAATTGAAAATGAATCCACTTGAGATTGCACAAAACAAACAATGTATATTTACAGGCACAAATACACTATGTACAGTATTTACAATAAATTGTGCGTTGCACGAATTTATGATGATCGTAGATCGTGAAGATTCACCCGCGTCGCGGAGAATTTGCGATTGAGATTGCGCTGTATTAAAACCACGTGTTGGTTCAACACGTGGTCACCACGAAATGCTACTAATTTCGAGGATTTGCAGGAACTAGATTAACCGCGAGTTCGCGTTGGCCGTCGGCACAGAATTCGCGTTGCGATGCTGAGATCTTTAGAATCGAAATTCGTTAATTGCACTAGAAATTTTTGGAATCAGTACTGCACGTGTTTACCCTAACGATACAAAACCGTAATGGCCGAACCACCGGCTTCGTCGTAGCAAGAGTCGTTGGCTTCTTCCCGGTGACGTCAAGCTCGGTGATTGGTCAGCCTGACCGGCATCCAAGGTGGCTGCCGGTCGCGCTGAAGATTGCTGCCGCGGTTCGTGTGGCGACGGTTGAAATCAACGCATTTTCGAACACTATGACTTATAACCGTATAATCTATAATTTATAAAGTAGGGGGGATTAAGCCAATAAGGCCTACGGTTATATTTAGTTGGAATATAATTCATTTGCTGTATTTATTATTTTACATTATATTACATTTCATTACATTACATTACATTATGTCGGCTATGTATGTCGGTTATGTTGGTTACGTATGTTGCGCGTTACACACTTTCTGTAGTTCCCAATTTGTGAATATCCTTAGCTGTTTTACCTGCATTCAGTTTACGTACATTCATTCATTTATTATTCATTCATTCCTTCATTTTGATGTTGATTGATTAAAGCTACAGTAATGCTTCGAAATAAGCAAGTGGTCTCTGCTTCGAAATAAGCAACTCGCTATCCCCTCTTCTTTGTTTGAAGTCTCCCGCAAAGTGAGAGGTACGAGAAACGAGTGAGAGGTCCATAAAAGCGCGAAGCCGATGTTTAGGGTAATAAATTTCACGCTTGACTGAGCAGTGACAGCAGTTAGTAAAAGAAGGATGGAATATATATAATGCTTTCTCAGTCTGGTATACAATTTGCTTCGAAATAAAGAACTCGCTCCGGATGATGCTGACATATTGGGGTATGTATTAACTGTGAGTAACAACAATATACAAAATATATGAAATATACAAAATGTACAAAATATACAAAACTCCTTGTCCATGCGCCAGTGAAGAAGCTGATGTCCTGTAAAAAAATTGTAATTAACTTTTTGAGTAGATTTAGTTTCTGTTTTTTCTACTATTATTTGACAAAATCTTTTCTTACCTTATATTAGTCTTTTCACGGTTGGCTTTCTTTTGTACGTAGCGGTTCTTTTTCTAAAATGGTTTTAAGAGCCTTCCCCACTATTAACGTTGCGTTGTTATCGTTAGCATAGTCCTTAATAATATTTTCAAGTATGATTAAATCCCCCTTTTTTTTTCAATTCTATCTGCCTCAGTTGTTTGTATTTCTTCTGTAGTATCATGTTCTTCCTCTTTTTCTTCTTCTTCATTTCCATCTCTTTCTATTTCCATCGCCGTGCTGTCATCTTCATAATTAATTGTCTCCTGTTCATCCAAATGTGTTAGTACGGTGTTTAATTCTTCGCTGTCGTTGTTTTCGCCCGTAAGAGCATTAATAATATCTGTCATTTCTGAATGTATGGAAGTGTCGCATACATCGATTTCTCCTGATTCCCTGCAGAAAATTTTATTCCAACTTGCTTTTAGATTGGCAGATGTAATATCCGTCCATGATTCCGCCACTAAATTTATGCATTCTTTAATATTAAATTTATGATAAAACTCCTGCATTCCTTGATCATATTGTAAAACTCGGCGTAACATCTTATGTCTATAACTTTTTTTAAATTTGGCAATGACGCCTTGGTCCATGGGTTGTATCAGGGCTGTCGTATTGGGGGGTAGATAAATAATTTCAAAATGTTCATCTACTTGGGGTGTAATATTTTTATGGCTGGAGCAGTTGTCCACCAACAGAATTACTTTCCCTAACATACCGCTTTCTGTTTTATACATTTGTACGCTAGGTTTGAAATGCTCCTCGTACCAGCAATTAAAAATTTCTCGCGTCATCCACGCTTGACGCTGTGCTTTGTATACCACTGGCAAATTTCCGCAGTTTTTCTAAGCTCGTGGATTTTGGAATTTATGAATAAAAATCGGGGCCAATTTATGTGTACCAGTTGCATTACTACACAAACCAATGGACACCCTATCCTTTTTTAATTTTCTGCCTTCCAATTTACTTTCTGCATTTGTTATGAGGCTCCTCGAAGGAATAGTTTTCCATAGAAGGCCTGCTTCGTCCATATTAAATATTAAATTTAAATTTAAATCCTCTTCCTCGATTTTTTCATTAAATATCTTTATAAAATTTCGCGCACCGTCTTCGTCAGCACTTGCTTTTTCGCCATGAGTATGGGCTGAATGGATCGCATAGCGTTGTTTAAATTTCCACAACCAGCCCCTGCTTCCAGCATATGATGTTCCTCCCTGCACATCCAATATTTCGCGGGCCTTTTCCAGCAACAGCAAATCTGTTATGGGGTTTCCCATCGCTCGTTGTTGAACGAACCATGCATACAATCCCTCTTCTAAATCTTCAATCGAAGATCGTCTTCGTTTTTTGTGTTGCAATACACGGCCCCCTCGGGTCCCGAAACTGGATAGGAGTCTACAGTCGCGACGAATCCGATGAATCACATCCTGCGATACTCCATATTCTCGACAAAGTGCCTTCACCGTAATTCCCTTCTGTAATTCTTCGGCAATTTGCATCTTCTGCTCCACCGATAGAAAAACTCTTTTCTTTTTTTGAATTTCGGCCATGCTTACAAAAAAACTTCACTACAACTCTTGACACTAACGATTTTCACTTTCTGTACTAGTCCTGCAACGGTTGTCTAAAGACTGACCAAAGCCGGAACGGTGTGAATTTTATGCACCGATTCACGTACAGATTCTTGGGTTTTTCCGGAAAAGTCATGACGTGTCTGCATGAAGGGACAAGAAACCTTCAGGTACCTACAGGGCCGCATCTTCTTCAAGGCGTACGATTTTATTCAACAACATTCAAATGAATCTTAAGCAAAGTAATAAAAAAATATTTATTTCTTCAAGAGTGGCATTTAAAACATCTTTTCGTATATTAAATATCCATTTATGTATATCAATAATTTAGGGAACATTTTGAATATTTGTAATTACATGTCTTGTGTATTATTTAAAACCTATTATCTGGAACAGCAATAATTATATAACATTCGTACACAGATGTGCACTAATATTAAAATAATCGTCAAAAGAAATAAGAGGGAGTGAAACACGCAATTAGTAAATTGGAGCATGTTTCGTTCATGTGATTCCGCATGCCTTCGGAAACGCATAAGGCGAGAATGAGAGGGCATGCTATATTCTATCCTTGTCCAAAAAATAACATCGCTGCTCGGCCGATCACTTTATGATTTGCCGCTACCTCGGATCTCTCACTCGTTTCTTGCGTTCTCTATCGTCCCGTTTCGAGAACAAAGTCAAGCCGAATAGCATACCTGCTTCGAAATAAGCAACTGTTCGGTCCCGAGCCACTTGCTTATTTCGAAGCATTACTGTATACATTGATCTGATTCGATTTTTCTTGATTTATTGATTCATTTCTGCTTCATATTTCATTTCTGCTAGTTGCCTGTTACCATGATTTATTCTAGTTTCATTGATTTATTATTTTATTTTACTAACTAATATTATTTGACCGAGAGTTGTTTTTATTGGTGTAACGTCCCGGAATTATTCGCGAGCACGCTACTGCACCGACGCGTAGGGAGAGCGGTTCCGTAAGAGCAGGCGACTCGTATTTTTATATATATATATTATGTATATTAAAAGGAAGGGATTATAGGTTCGGGTGGCACGCGGTAAAGGAGTAAAATCCAACGTTGATTCCTTTCTCAAATAATATATATGTGAATTTATTCAAAGAAATTATGTGTTGTTTTGGTTGTTTATAATATATAAAAATAAAAAAGAAGGTAAGTAATAACGTGTTACGCCCCGGCGGAAATTTTGAAATTTATCCGCCTTGCGTCCCTTATCAAGCCCTTTGGGGTTCCGAGAATTTCTCATGTAAGGGTCGTGAGGTGGGTGTTTCACTTTTCCGCCAATCTTTTATTCCTCCTCTACCTTGTACATCCTTGACAAGCCTTTCGAGGTTCCGAGGATTTCTCATGCAGGGATGTGCCAGGAAGAGTTTGAGTTTAATTCCTTCTATTTTTGACTTCTTCTATTGCTTTCTCTTCTTTATTCTATTCTACCCTGGAATCGTGTATCTTGTCAAGCCCTTGGGTTCCGAGAATTTCTCATGCGAGGTACACGAGGAAAGGTTATTTCTGTTTCCTTCTTTACAATAGTTTACGTGACCCTCCTTGAAACTATCGTCGCCAACCATAGATATATAAGACAGTTTACGATCGGGTAACGCACAAAAACTCGCGTTAGCTCGTAAGAGAGAGAGAGAGCCGTTAGCACAACACCAGCGCTACGCAGTTATCCAGTGCTTCGCATTCCGGGAATTTCCCTTGGTAACTGCGTAGAAACGGGAAAACCGTAATAACTTCTTTGTCGAGGAAACTCTTTCCCTCTCATTTGCACAAAGCGTCAGCCGGTCCAATCAGGATCATTATTACCTGACCGAATGATAGTGTGAAAGGAATGGATGGATGAATATGAATTTGAACGATGAAACTGCGGTAAATGAGAACCTTTACAAAGTCTAACGTCGCGAACGTTCGACCGCTGTTCGAAAATCAAGGGTCGTTCGAAGCAATAAACATCATTGTGTTCGAAATTCTAAGAACTACCTAGCGACAACGACGAATTTTGAACAAAGGAATGTTCTGGTAGAAATGTTTAAGTTCATCGCTAACGAAATGCCGGTTCCACCGAAGTAATTATGCGAAAGATTGTAAATGAATGCATAATCGGCATTGCGACTATCTCGAATGCATCGTCCGCTTTTACACTGATAAAATCTTTATTAATCAGGAAAGACAGATAATTCTGATCCTGTTAAGGGAAAAGTGAACGGATCACGGTTACAATTGTTAGATTATATTTATACCGATTTCAAGACCATTCATGTTCAGTCAAATTAATAGTATCATTTAACAGTTCAATGTTTGCATGATCAAATCAAATCAATAGCTGCAAATTGGCAATAGTACATTTAAAGGAAATACTGCGTAGTTTCTAGAAAACCGTTGAAACTATCATGGCGACGTATTAGAAAGAAAAAGGAACACCAAAGAAAGGGGATGAAGAATCTTCGTCTAGCTCGCGCGTCTTAGCCAATCACCGGGCACGCGACACTTCCGAGCACGTGCCACGATTCGTCAATCCGTCCCCTCCAAGGACGATGATCGCGCGACGGGCCCTTCGCCCGTCGATCTCGCGCAAATTTCGACACTCTTGATCGATCAATCGTCGAGGTACGTGATCTTGAGCCCGTGTGTCCGAGAGACAGAGTTATTCGGAACTTCGCGATATTTTCTCTGCGGTAAAGTCCTCCGCGTAGCGAGGCAGAGTGCCGTGCGAGTTAAAATAATCAGAATTCTGAATAAGGACTCATAGACGCGCACGTTAAATTTTCCTTCTACCTAAATTTCTATCTTTCTCTTTCGTTTTAAATCGTTTGCTCGCGTAATCAATCGTATTAGCTTCATTCCGCGTAATTAAATATTTATTTGCTCTTTTCCTGTTCGTAATCGCTTGTCTCTCGTCGACGTACTCGTCCGTTTAATTCATTTTCCGACGCGACAAGTGCAGTGATCGATATTTTACCGTTCTTTGGTGTTCCAGATTAACAGCGAATACTACATAGAAATCTACAAACAAATTTATTATCTTGTAATAACTAAACAGCGTTTCGGTAAGTCGATTCTGTACCATTTTTGAACACGACGACAATTTACTGGCAAAACGGGCGATCTGTCCAGCCCTTCTTGGGTTCCGAGAATTCCTCCGGTCAGATCGTTCCAACGTTTGAGGTATCGATAAAACGTTCAATTATTATCGTGCTGCGATTTCGTTTTCTATAATTTCTGTCATTTCTTTTATTAAATCAAAGGGACATCCTAGTCCTGCCCTTTCGAGGGTGCCGAGAGTATCTCAGGCTGGGGTGTACCCTTACGGCGAAATACGCCGAATTTCGAGTTAATTCGAGCGAAAACGAAATAGTAACAATCATTTTTCCCGCGACCGTCGAAAATCGTGAACCTCCAAGTGTGATCTCAGCGCGCGCATATCATTATATTTTTATATTTTTATATATTATATTTTTGTTATTTTTACGAATCATCTTTACCCTTGTTAACAAATACGTATAAAACTGGTATCCTCAATAACAAGTTCCAAAATTAGAACATCTTCAATTTTTGGCTTTCTTTGTTCTGTTAATTTCTTGATTATTATTCATAATTAAACCAGTTTCACTAGTTAAACAGTTTCAAATTTATTTCAAACACACCAAACACATTTCTTTTAGTTATACACGCCTACGATTACATACAGATTCAAGGAGGGACCCGTACGGGACCTAAAGCGCTGAACGAACCCAAACGAAAGATTAAAAAGTTCAAACTCTAAGTTCTAACATCTTAATAATTATCTTTCGTCTTTTAATTTGTCGAGAGCGTTAACCCGCTCGAGACTGGTGGCAGCGATACCAACCATCGCGCTCTGAATAGGGTAAAAGGATAGTGAATTGCCTTTCAATCTTTTAGTTGGAAAAGTAGATTCACTCATTCTTAATCAAAATCATTTATCCTTTTTACGTTGCGCCGTCGCACGCGCAACGTAACAAATATAAAAGAATATTGAACGTAATTAAATAATGTGATTAAATATTGAATTTAAATAATGTGATTAAATAACAAAAGTTGCGCCCTGTATTTGAAATACAAAAAGAAAATAATAGTATTAGTAATGTACAATGAGTACGCCCTGGATTGAAAAATACAAAGAAACTAACAATCGTGTTTGTGCTAAAATTTGGAATACAATAAAGGAAAATTAGATTATTAATTACAAAAATAATTCAATCTAAAATAAAAATACAGAGGAAAATAAATTGATTAGTAAATGCGGTTCTAGATACGATTATTAAACTTGAATTTATAATTTAATATAATTTAATATAATTTAATATAATTTAATATAATATAAATGATTTGAATGATTTGTCGGGAAATTGGCCAAGATCCGTTCTGACGCTGTAGGAGTTGGCACGTTCGGCCGCAGTTCGGTTTCTGGGCAACTTAGCCGTCACTGAACAGGCCGCATCCAAGGAGCTTCTGCTTTCGCTCGCTCGTTTAGCTTGGTAGCGAACTCTGCAAAACGGTATCGTCGCTCTAGAGCCAGTGTACTGATAGGCCGCATCCAAGAAGCTTCCGCTTTCGCTCGGTCGTTAAGCTTGGGTGCGAACCTGACACGTAGGAGAACCGCTGCGAACCGATAGTTGAGCGCCCCGGGTCTGACGCGGGACCTTTACCGCTTTGCCGACAAAAGAGTCTAAGATTACTGAATTCTATATAAATCGTATCATAGACCCGTCTCGGACTACGATCAGAATCGAAGCGAAAATTCTTTGCGCGGCACGCTCGTATTTATACCGGAGAACTGCTGACGTAGCAGTTTTTTCTACCTGTGTTTTCGATACCGGAAGTGTTCGGACTTTGACCTGCGCGTACGTGACTCCGTGCGTATCGCTATCTCTGTCTACGCGCTATTGCCGTCTCTTTCTACTCTGCGCTTGTTCCTATCTCTTTCTATTCGCTATTGCTGTCTTTCTCTATTTATTTCGCGCGCTGTGTCGATCTTTTATCGACGCGGTAGAATTATCGACGTATATTTTAAAGTATATAGAATTTTTGTTAAATGTAAATATTAATAAATATAAGATTCTCTTTAGTTATTAAATATAAATATAATTATTAGGTTAAATCATAGTAGTACAAATAAGAAATAAAATGAACTGTTACAAATTTGTAATAAAAACGAAAAATGAATAAATATATTAATAAATACTAATTATCAAATTTCTTCTTATTTATTCTTCTTGTTGGATGTTACATTGGGCTCACGGGACTTTCCTGATCGCATGCGTTGTTGACGTTGTTTGACTTTACTGGTTGATTTTGTCTAAGTTAAATGTTTTATTCTATTTATTTATTCGGCCCTTCGTTCTGTGGCGATTCCTGATTCCGTTGATTCTGTTGTTCTGTTGTTCTGTTGTTTTGTATAATCTGTTTTCTGCGGCGCGATATGTAGCAATACAGTGTGTCCTGCAATCTGCGCAATCTGTGGATCTTATTCGGGTTGATTCATTTGATTTCATTTGATTTTTCCTTATTGTTCGTAATTTGTAGTTTATACGTAATTTATATTTATTTCATTCCACCCTATTACAAACGTATGATTCATATTTATATATAATAAATAACCGTAGTATTGATTTTACTAACTGATTTATCCACCATCTTGATCTGTCTGGAAGCTTGATTTGATGTTCGTGTGCTTTATACCTTCGTGAAAGTACTGTATATCAGACTTATCTTTGATGGTAAGTTTGATGGTAAGTATGGATTCCTAGGATTGCGCGGCTGCACGATGGATGGTTTTGCAGTCGATAACTGTGTGTACCGGGTAACTGGCGCGCGGTAGGTAATTGCTGCGCGGCAGATAATTGGTCTGTGGATAACCGTTACGGAACCGTTACGGAGCGAGCGGCCGAGTATTATGTGGTGGATGGAATATTTGCGGTTGGTAATATCTCTGGTGCTGCGGTTGGTTACCGACTAGGGATAGCTTTACGGCTTATCTTCGGGCAGTATTGCATGCTTTACTTATTACGATGCGTTTTGCTATCGTTATCTTTCGTAGGTACCTTACTTCTGGTTTTCATCGCGGTGATTTATTGAAAGTTGTTGAAGTATATCCGCTTTTATTTCCGCTTTTCGCTTTTGAACGTTTATATATTCTGCATAATGAGTTATTTAATTTGATGATTTGGTGGTTAATTTGATGGTCGATAATCATTATGGTATGGACTAGAGAATTCGAACCCTAGGTACCTATGTTCTTTATGGTTTATGGTCGCGCTCTTTATTTTACTTCGCCCGGTTTCCTATCTTAGTTGACGTTGACATGGTCATCGGTCATCTATGATGTGATGTGATACGAAGTGTTAAGTGATAAGTGTCAATTGAACTGAATTAATTAATTAATTGTATTGAATTTATTGAAATTATTGAATTTTGAATTTTCTAAGTTAAATTTTGTATTTATTCGTGCGGATGTGATTGCTGTGACAGTGCGCGTACTAATTTGCTACGCTCGGAGGTATTGTATTGTAGTGTAATTGCAGTGTATTTGTTAATAAATTATATGCTGTATTATGTTATATTGTATTATGTTATAATATTGTATTATAATATTGTTATTGTATTGTATTATACCATGATCATATTGTATTATTTTATTTATGTTATTAATGTTATTACATCCAAGCTACGTTCAAGCTACGTTCAATTGCGTTCAGCCTGCGTTCAATCTGTGACCCGTTTAGGCAGTGAATATATTATATGTTATATTATAATATTATTATGTTAGACCTTGGATTGTGTCCAGTTATTCAGCTATATTAGTTAGCTATGTTAGGCTATATTTAACCAGTATTCTGTATTAAATTCTATTGTATTGCATTATTATTATATAACTTCCTAAGTTTCTATTCCATTATATTATTATAATTGAGTAAGTAAATGTACAGAGTAATTAACAACGGCATATGGCATATCGAATTGCATTGAATTAAATTACTTGATACAGATTATTAATATGTGTCTGCTTTATTTTACCTGCTGTGATTATAGCTGTGGTTATATCTGTGATGATTATATATGCGATTATATTTGCGGTTATATTTATTTGACTTAGTTTAATGGGTCTTGTATTATGGAATTTAGAAGAGTCTATCTGGATTGGATGGATTAATGAGTTTATATCATATGCGTATATCGCGTTTATAATCCCTTTGCATATTTTAAGGGTGGGCTTGATTCTGATTCTGGTTTCTTGTTTCTTAGTTCTTAGCTCCTTAGTTCCTCTTGTAGTATCATGCATTGTTTCTAAGCTTTCGGGGGTTGTTTGGGCTCCCAGGCATTGTCAATTAATTGTAGACTATAAGATGTATCATATATCCTTTAGCAATTTAGATATGAATGACGTGTAACGACATTGGTTTATTGATTTATTGGTTTATTGTTCGCCGTTCACTATTCGCTATCCTTATTCTTTTCTTATTTTTATTCTTGGTCACTTGCCATGTTTCAGTGACTTCTTCTTCAATTGAGTGTTACGTTTGACGTTCCATGTTCCTATAGTATTACTCACTGCTCTTTTGTAGCTCTTCGTCCCCCCCCCCCCCCCTCAGGATAATGTTTTGCATACTATGTTTAATTCAATTCTAGTGCAGCTGTGACAGTTGTGAATCTGTGTATTTTGAATACTTACGGTACTTTATGCAATCTTTTGTACATTAATTACCCTTTCTTAATTACAATTCTGATTCTGATTTTGATTCTGATTTGGAAAGTGTTAGTTCAGTATTGGTTAATACGGCTGGTGTTCAGGGAGGCATACGCTGCGGTATTCCGTCCTGCATGATACAATGTCTTTATGGTTTTCTATACATACATATATGCGTTATGGTTCCTTAAATTCTTTGAATTTCTTGACCGTGGATCTCATATGACTTTCTTATAGGAGTGTCTGGCTTGGTTTAGCACCTATATGCCTTTTCTATTAATTGGTATTAAAGGGGGTTTAATGGAACTGCATCATTTAAACTGACTATGGTATGAGGAGTTTAATTAATTATCTACATCGGTATACTTATTAAATTGATTATATTTGGAGTGTTTTCGTTACATATTATATATACACATATGTTCATAGTAATTTTGATCTATTGTAGTGTAGTTTAGTTTTCTTGTACCTTTATATTATGATTTAATAGTAATATGGTTGTATGTGGGGTTTATTATTGATGGTTTATTATTGATTAGTTTTCACCACGCGCTGTATTGCATCGACTTACCTGTATCAGTATTAATATTAATACCATACTTATCGGAGCGGTATTATAATCCAGTAACAATCTAATCTACTCAATTTATAACTATTTGAATTGTTTGATCTGCCTTATGGTTTATGCCGATTTAGGTCTCATGTGCTCCCCATATTATATCGGATGGGTATTCTCTTCTCCTGTTATCCGTTAATTACACTCTACCTCCACTTCCATTGGCTGGCGTTAGGGCTTCCTGCAAATAGACTAGGATTATGTTACATTTTACATTTAATACTATGGTTAATTTCTGATGTTAACAGTTCTGTCTCCTCCTATTATTCTCATTATGAGGTATATGTTGCTACTTATCTTTGTTGATGATTTGCTCGCAATAATTTTTAATTGTTTTTTATTGCCTTCATTTGATCATTGATTGTACTCCATCATGTTCGCTTGCCAACCACGTTGAGGTTGTGGTCGCGTAAATGTTCCTGCAAGTAAATTTAAGTAACTTAATAGTTTCAATAAATGGTTTCAATTATAAGTATTACATTACGCTCACCTATTTATTTTCTTCCCAGCTTACTTTCTGGTTACACCCTATATTCTATATTTTATACTGTACCTTATTTACCTTTACCTCTGATAATAATTAGTAGCATTCTATGTTATGTTATGTTTGCTTCTCTTCTCTCATGGCTGGCTTGCTATTTGCTATCTGTCTGGCGACTTTATTTTACTTTACGGTTCACATCCTTGGTTTATTTCATCTCAAATTTATGGTTTATCTTGAGTTTAATTTTATGTGATTATATTGTGCGCTAGTGTTGAATGTTAAATATTCCTCTTCTGCTATTTGGCTGCTCGGCTGTATGTATGTATGTTTGACGTTGTAGGTTTTGGAGGTTTTGTTGGTCATTTGCTTATGTCCAGTTCACATATGCTCGCTTGCCTGCTTGCGTGCAATACTACTTATGTTTACTTCACAGTTTCTCACGTTCTCATATTGCTTACTGTTTCTATTACTGTTAACTATTCATTAACTGCTCTATTGCATTAGATGCATTAGATGCATATATATATTTATTTCCCGTTGTATTTGTGATTTGATTTAACCAGTTTTAGTATGTTTAGTATGTTTAGTATGTTTAGTATGTTTAGTATGCTTATTATGACAGCTGTTATTGAATGTATGGGCTCCTCTGTTCTATTCATGGGCTTCATGTGCTTATTAATTCCTATTCATTATTCATTATTTATTTATTCATTCACTCATTCATTTATTCATTTATTTATTCATTTATTCTTTACTCATTATTTATTCATTATTTATCGTTGCATATTTGGGGCATTCGAAGCGCTACTCGAAGCGCTATACTTGTCATGAGCGTGTGTGTGTGTGTGTGTAAAGTATGTATGGGACAGGTCATCGAGGATTGCAGCCTACCAATACGTGGCACAGTCAACCGGGGAAAGGATTCGCCCCGGGCCCTGGCTGTGCTGAAGAGCAAGCCCTGTTAAAACAGGTGAACACATGGCGCGACCACCCGTTGAGCAGGAGCTCCGGTTCCTGGTCGTGGCCAAAGAAAAATCCTGTGCCTTACCGTACAGGTTGAAAATGTCCTACCGCTGGATAGGAGGTGCAACGGCGTGGATCCGCCGATGCCCCATGTGCCTAGCGCATGGCGTTTTTGCGGGCGGCCGCAATAACGCGAAATGCGTTGAAGTGCCGAAGCGTCGTTGTGGCTATTCGCTGGTATTCCTTTATGAATTCTAACGAGTGAAAGGTGCCGGCGGGGAGAGGTTAGGGGAGAGGTTTTAGTGGGTAGTATGTCCAGCCTCGGGAGTGCCCACTCTGGGCTGACCGTCTAGGTCGCCCCTTCAGGGCTGTGGCCTACTCTTTGGCTAAACTCAACCCTTAAGGGTTGGGTTGCCAGGTTGCCCCCTTCTGGCGTTGCCTCTGTGGGTTTGCCCTCACATCACGGGCGCCAGGCTGCCCCTTCAGGGCGGACATGAGTCCCACGCTGCCCGGGTCCCCTCTAGCCGAATAGACGAAAAGGGGAAACAACCCGCGCGTGCGCAAACGCATTTCCTCTTCCAACTGAACCAAAAAAAAAAAAAAAAAAAAAAGGTTTCAGGGGGACCCACGGACCTGGCCAAGTGTACTGGCTGGGCGGGGAGGTGATACCCCGACGTGGCGCGTCCCCAGGTGGCGGATAGGGGAATGCTCGCCATGCACTTTTCGGAGTGCATGGAGGGTAGGAATGAAACAAAATAGCTCCCGCGGACCAAACACCAAGGGAAGGAAAACCCATCAAAACCTCCCCTGTGGCTGGGGGATAGAATACAGACACGGTAACCCCTGCCTGTCGTACAAGGCGACTGAAAGGGGGGCGTTTGCTGCTGTCGAAGTAGCCTCGCAGATGATCCGGGGCGATGCCGGTGGGATCTACGGATCCTGGCAGGTCCCGCCTTGCCGGTAAGGCCTGGGTCGGAGAGGCGAAAAGGTGGCTG
Source organism: Osmia bicornis bicornis (assembly GCF_907164935.1). NCBI lineage: Eukaryota > Metazoa > Arthropoda > Insecta > Hymenoptera > Megachilidae > Osmia > Osmia bicornis. Next base: position 51,739 of record NW_025791095.1, read on the forward strand.
CAGCGTCGTTCAGTTCTCCAGGGGCCAGGCTGCGTGGCGGTCTGGTGCGGGTAGCGAACCCGGAGTGCCCAAGTAATTACACCGTAACGTAGTGGTCACGTTTCGCTGGAACGGGGGGCTTGCCTTCATTGGCCGGCCCGCGAGGATGACAACCTCTATAAAAAATCTCTAGCCCCAAGCTGCGGTACGCGGTGATGAGGGCGCCCCTGGGGTCAGCGCCAGGGGTGGCTGATGGGTGCATCAGTCTCTAGCGGTCAACCCCGGGGTATCTGGCGACCCCCCGGGTGTACTAGCCTTACCCGGGTAAGGCGGCTCTGCCCGGGTGGATCCACAGACCGACCCACTCGTGGGAACACTATGGATGACTAGAAACTAAAATCGCCAACAACAACAACAAACACTGGACGGGACGTACCGACGACGACTGCGGCTGTTCAACAGGACGCGGGACGAGAAACGGGCGCGGAGGATATGGCGCAGCCCAGCACTAGCAGGGTAACGGATGCGCGCCGCCTATCCGTCCGATTAACTAGGGCGGATGTGGTGTGGCCTTCCCTGAGGCCGGTACGAGGAGGGGCCGGAGTGTCCCCGGCGGCCTCTGATGCCCCCGCATCCAGAGACAGTGAGGTGGACTCGGACTCGCACGAGTCACTCTCCTCGGCAGTATCTCTGGAGGCACGGCGCACGAGCAAGAGGGGTCGCCCGCCGACCACGGGCCAGTACGTGTGGCTCGCTCCGGCTAAGCAGAGAGTCCTGGATGTACAGCGCCGGGAACATGACCTGCTGGAGGAGAGAAGGGTGCTCGATCCTAACGAGGACCCTATAGAACCGAGTCGGGGTAGCAGGTCCCTCCCGGACTCTGAGGACCTGGCGGAGGAAGTCAAGCCCCCACGCGCCACCATATTGCGCAGTCCTTGGAGTTCTGTCGCGACATCGACAAGGTCGCGGGCGTCTCCAAGGGGCTGAAAGGGACATTTGTTCGCAAACCGAGGATGGCCTCCCGCTACCTTAAGGCCATCCACACGGAAGCGGGAATCAGGGCTTCGCCTGCCAGGGCCGATAAAGAGGTGAAGGAGCTTCGCGAACAGCTGAAGCTGCGGCAGGAACAAGTGGCTGACCAGGAGGCCCAAATCAACATCCTGCAAAATAGCCTGGCAGACATTACGTGCAGGGTCGCTGCCACAGAGGTGCCGGCGCCTGAAGGCCCGGCCCATCCAAAAGGTCGGCGAGGCCCGGCTCGCCGTTGTCTGGCGAAGAGGCGGGCAGGAAAAGGAGGAAGGACGCAGTCGAAGTTTTCGACTTACCGTCTTGCCCGCCTGAATGTCCCGTGGTGCAAGTCCCAATCCCAGCTGCTGCACCTGGAAAAGAGGAGGGGTAGGTTGGAGGCCTCGAGCCCGACCTGATGAGGGGATTTGCGGCTCTCCTCGAAAAGGGCCCGTCGGGGCTCCGGGCGGAGTTCAAAGCCGCAGTTGCAGCCGTCCAGCCCCCGCCTAAGAGGGCGGAGCATGTTAAGGGGGGAGCTGCAGCTGCGACCATCCCCACTGCATCGAGGAAGGAAGCTGATAGGCGGGTGCGGAATAGGACCCAGCCTGCCACGGAACCGTTGCCGGGGCCCTCCTCAGCACCCGACCAACCGGCATCATTTGTGGAGGCTAGAATGGCCCGGATTGTCGAAGAACATCGGAGGACGGCGGATGGGACGGTGGTCGGCCGCCGCGCTAAAGCTGCAGAGAAGAAGGCGGCAGCGGCCAAGGCCCCTACCTCCCAGAGCTCCAAGGTGGTCGCCCAGAAGGGGCAGAAGAGAGTGGCGGCACCGGCGGTTAAGGGGCAAGAGGCCCAACCTGCCAGGCAGAAGGCCCCCCGCCCTCCTCGTCCTGCGGCGGTCACCATCCACCTAGCTGCCGAGGCTGAGGTCTCATACGCCGAGGCCATGCTCATGGCCCGGGAGCGGGTTAAGTTGGAGGAGCTGGGCATCACGGCGTTGATGCCCAGAAGAGCTCGGTCCGGTGGCTTGGTTCTCGAGTTACCTGCGGAGGACAGGACGGAGAAAGCTGCCAAGTTGGCTGACCGACACCGCCAGGTGTTCGGCGGCACCGAGGTGAGGGTTGCGCGCCCCATAAAAATGGGCGAGGTTAGGGTGACCGGTCTCGACGACTCGGTTACCCCGGCGGAGGTGGCGGCCGCATTGGCCGCTGCGGGGGGTTGCTCCGCTGAAGAAATTAAAATGGGGGAGATTCGCACCTCCCCCCAAAGGATGGAGGCTGTCTGGGCGAGATGCCCTCTAGCGGCACTCAAAAAGTTATCCGCCTCTGGGAGGGTTTTGGTCGGGTGGTCCTCGGCCAGAATACAGGCGCTACCACCGCGGACATTGCAGTGCTATCGCTGCCTGGAAAGAGGGCATATTAGGCAGCGATGCACCTGCGAAGCTGATAGGTCCGACCGCTGCTATGCGTGCGGAGAGTCGGGCCACGTGGCCAGCAAGTGTAGCGCCACCCCGCGGTACCCCTGTGTGCGGACCTGGGGCAGCCCGCGGGGCATCGATCGGGGGCAAGAGGTTGTGCCCCCTCCTCCTCCCGGAGGAAGAAGAAGAGTGCCGTTGAAGGGGCAGGAACAGCCCCCAAGGAACAGGCATCAAGGAGCAAGCCTGCGGAGTCGAAGAAGGGGGGCAAGAAAAATCCCTCTGCCAAGTGGGCGAGTAAAAATGCCGTGGAGGCGGCTCGTAAAGCCTAGGTATGGGGCCCAAGGGCACTGTGCTTCAGGCCAACTTGAACCACTCGGCCAGGGCTCAGGACATGTTGTTCCAAACCCTGGCCGAGTGGAAGGCTGGGTTGGCGGTGGCCGCAGAGCCGTACCGAGTCCTCGACAGGCCAGATTGCTTCGGGGACGAGGACGGCTCCGTGGCGATTATTGGCACCGCAGTACCCCCACACCCCGCCCCACTGGAACGGGGCCGGGGGTTCGTCGGCGTGCTGTGGGGTGAAATAGCGTTGGTGGGGCTCTATGCCCCGCCCAGATGGCCTCTCGCGCAATATGAACAGTACCTGCACCAGGTGGGGGACTTTGTCTTCCGTTGTTCCCCCCGGCCAGTGCTAGTCCTCGGGGACTTTAATGCCCATGCGTCACTTTGGGGCTCCCCGAGGACAGACGCGAGAGGCAGGGCGGTCATAAATTGGGCGGCGGAGCTAGGACTCCACCTGCTCAATGTGGGGTCCGTTAGCACCTGCGTGCGTGCCGAGGGGGAGTCTATAGTCGATCTGTCTTTCGCTACTCCCCTGGCCGCGCGTATGGTGCAGAGATGGAGGGTGGTGGAAGAGGCGGTCACACTTAGTTACCATCTATACATCCGGCTCGACCTTTCCACCACCGCTCGTCGTCCCTTTGAACCACCACCGCTACGATGGGCGCTGAAGAGGATGGACGAGGACATGCTGATGGCTGCAGCCCTCGCTCTGGCCTCGCTGCCAACACCTGCCGGGCCGGTCGCGGACATTGGGGAGGTGGTAGAATGGTTCCGGAGCGCCATGAAGGCGGTGTGCGACGCCGCTATGCCCCGGGCCAAGAACCTCCCCAGGCGGGCCGCCTACTGGTGGACGGGCGAAATTGGTGATCTGAGACGAGATTGTTTCGCAGCCCGTCGCCAGTGGCAAAGGGCTCGCAGAAGAAGGACATTCCGCGACCCAGCGATGGAGGAGGATCTGTACGGGCAGTACCGAGTTTTGGAGACTGCCCTACAGGCAGCCATCAGGGAGTCTAAATCCCGGGCATGGGACGAGCTGCTAGGCTCTTTCCAGAAGGACCCATGCGGGCGCCCATACAAAATGGTGATGAGCAAGCTTATGCCCTGGGCGCCCTCGGTCACGGAGAGCCTCGACCCCCAGTTTTTGGGACGGGCAGTCGACACTTTGTTCCCACGAGAGAGGGAACACACCCGCCCCCGCCGGACCACGAGGAGGTGGTTTGGTCCGACGAACTGTGGGTCACGGAGGAGGAGCTGGCCGGGGCGATTAAACGGATGGGGGCCCAAAACACTGCTCAGGGCCCCGATGACGTCCCTGGCCGTGCCTGGGTGAAGGCTCTACGCGTCCTGGGTCCGAGATTGAGACGCCTCTTCAGCGCCTGCATTAAGGATGGAGTCTTCCCAGAACAGTGGAAGACGGGGCGGCTAGTCCTCATCCGGAAGGATGGGCGACCCGCCGACAGTCCCTCGGCCTACAGGCCCATCGTGCTGTTGGACGAGGTGGGGAAGGTGTTCGAGCGGATTCTGGTATCCCGCCTCGTCCAGCACCTGTCCCAAGAGGGTCCCGACTTGGCCGAGTCGCAATATGGCTTCAGGCGGGGGCGCAGCACTATCGACGCAATCCAGTCGATGCGCTCCCGCTGCGACTCGGCCACGTCCTGGGGCAGGGTGGCGTTAGGCGTTAGTCTATACATCGTCAACGCCTTCAACACCCTGCCTCACGGGACGATAAGGGGGCGCTGATACGCCACAAGGCGCCCCCTACATGAGGAGGATCGTCGGCGACTACCTCCGGGACAGGAAGATTGTGTACAGGGGCCGGGATGGCCAGATGCACGAGAGGGGCGTGGATTGTGGCGTACCCCAGGGTTCTGCGAAAGGTCCCACACTTTGGGACCTGGGGTACAACTCGGTCTTGCGGGTCGAGCTCCCGACTGGTGTGAGCCTCACGTGTTTCGCAGATGATACGCATGTGTTGGCCGTCAGTCGGGGGTGGAAAAGGACTAGCCGCCTCGCCGAGATTGGCGTCGCTACCGTTGCCGCGGGGATCCGGCGGCTGGGGCTTCAGCTAGCTCCCCACAAAACCGAGGCGATGTGGTTTCACTCGCCTCGGCGTGGGGTTGCGCCACCGCCCCAGTCGGTGGTCCATGTGAGTGGAGTCGACGTCCAGGTGGGGAAGGGCCACAGGTACTTGCGCCTCCACCTGGACAGCCACTGGCGCTTCGAGGGGGCACTTCGGACGTCTGGCCCCTGGACTAGACAGGGCAAGCAACGCGCTTGCGCGTCTACTGCCTAATATCGGGGGGCCCAACGAGACGGTTCGGCGTCTCTACGTGGGGATCGTGCGGAGCATGGCCCTCTATGGTGCGCCCATATGGGCGAACGCCCTGATGGATTTCCGGCGCAGCCAGCAACTGCTGCGTTGGGCTGAGAGGAGGATCGCCATCAGGGTAATGAAAGGTTACCGCACGGTCCGCTACGAGGCGACGATGACCCTGGCGGGGGTTGTCCCTTTCAAGTTCCAGGCGGAGGGTGACGCCAAAGTCTTCTAGCGTCTGCGTGCCCTTCGTCTGGACGGGATCCCGCCAGAAGAGATGACCGAAGCTGTTGCAAGGATTAGGCGCCAGGCCCGGCAGAGAGCCCTGGGTCGGTGGCGACGCGAGCTCGTCGAGAGCTGCGCCACCGCCCAGCGCGTGGCCGGGGCGGGCCTTCCAGTGCTCAAGAAATGGAGGGACCGCGGCCACGGAAGGCTCACGTTTAGGACCACACAGGTGCTCACCGGACACGGTTGTTTCGGTGAGTTCCTGCACTGGATCCAGGCGGAGGGGACGGCAGCATGCCATCACTGCGGGGCGGTGCGGTACACCGCGCAACATACCCTGGAGCACTGCCCAGCGTTTGCGCTGGCCCGTCACGCCCTGCGGTGCGAAGTTGGTGGTGATCTCTCGCCGGCGGCACTTGTCAAAGAGATGCTCGCCGGCGAGAATCAGTGAAGGGCGGTGACCGATTACTGCGAGACGGTCATCGCCCTGAAGGAGGAAGCGGAGCGGGGTCGGGACAGGACCGACCCCATCCGCAGAAGAAGGAGGGGGCGTCGTCGGGGGAGACCCCTTGACGGCGTCACCTGAGGCAGATGGGGCAGTGGGCCGTGAAGATGTTACATACCAGGCCCACCGCCCCCAACGGGGAGAAGAGGAGGGGGGGAGCACCCGCTCCCCATGAAGAGAAGCTCTATGGGGGGACACCAGTCACCCCCCGGAAGAGGAGCACCAGGGAGGGGCGAACGTCCTTCCCCCAACACCGATCGCGCGACCCCACGAAACCTATGCGATACCGCAGGGCCGCAGGGGGCCGGGGCTGGGGCCTCGGTCTCTATTGC